>NW_015389462.1:8600-20829 GCF_001527695.2 Protobothrops mucrosquamatus | reverse complement strand
GTGGAAACAGACGGGGAAAAAAAATTGAGTAGGGCTGACAGCTCAGCACCAACATTTCATCACCGATCTCTCCATATTTTACTTTTTTTAAAAAAATTTATTTATAACACAGGGGAAAGCAAGTCGAGCTCAACCAGGCGTAAGCCGCCGTTGTGAAAAAAAACCACAAAGCGACACTTTTCCTGTGAAGGAAACCGGCAAGGATGCGGCGGCGATCTTTTCTGCCCACGGGGGCCTTACCGGCGTTGCATTCTGTGCAAGGTTTACACCGCGAGTAGGTGTAGGCGTCGTTGTAGTAGTCCTCATCGCACGGCTCACACTCGGTCGGGGAGGTAAGTGTGCAACGTCTCACTAGTTGCTCTCCTAAAGGCAAGAACATGTTTGTGGATGGAAACAGGGCCTCGTTTCCGCAACCCCAAATGACATCTAATAATAATAATAATAATAATAATAATAATAATAATAATAATAATAATAATAATAATAATAATAATAATAATAATAATAATAATAATAATAAAGTTGGAAGGGACCTTGGAGGTCATCTAGTCCAACCCCCTGCTCAGGCAGGAAACCCTATAGTACCATTTCGGACAAATGGCTGTCCAGTCTCTTCTTAAAAACTTCCAGTGTTGGAGTATTCACCGTTTCTGGAGGCAGGTTGTTCCACTGGTTAATTGTTCTAACTGTCAGGAAGTTTCTCCTTAGTTCTAGGTTCAGTTCTGAGTCCCGGAGGCTCAGTTTCCTTCTCCAGGTCACCCTCCAAACAACCCTGCGAGGTAGGTCGAGGAGTTGCTATCAACCTTCCTTTGAGGAGGGATTAGAACTCGGGGCTCTCTTCAGCTAAGCAGACACTTTGACTATCAGGGAAAGTAATTGGCCAGGCATCCTGCTGAAGACCTGTCAGCTATCACGGTCAAGGAGGATGGGAATTGTAATCCACAGCCCAGCAGTCTCTGTCTGTCTGTCTGTCTGTCTGTCTGTCTGTCTGTCTGTCTGTCTATCTATCTATCTATCTTTATTTCTCTATCTTTATTTCTCTATCTTCATCATCATCACTTCTATCATCTATTTAATTTATCTACCTCTTTGTCTCTATCATCTATCTATATCTATCTATCATCATCATCATCACTTCTATCTATTTAATCTCTCTCTCTCTCTTCTCTCTCTCTCTCTCTCTCTCTCTCACACACACACACACACACACACACACAAACGATAAGTGCCAAACTCCGAATGAAACTCCGCATATTTATGAGGACAGGACAGGGAAAGTTCGCTTTAAAAGGAAATGGAGAAATGAGGGGTAAAAATGCAACGGAAATCTCGAGCGATGGCATGGCTGAAAAATTCAACCTCTCTCTGGTTTCATGGATTCTCACAACCCCCCTTGCCCTCTCTGTCCCCAGTGAGGTACGTACCCCTTCCCTGAACCATTACAGAAGCGATCAACATTGCAATCCAAACCACACCAACCTGATTATTAAGAAAATTAAGAGACGGCATCTAATGAATTGGGACCGTTCCCTCAAATTGTAAGCAGAGAGTCTTTGGATGGGAGACCACCAGGAGTTTCTAACACAGTAAGCTAGATCGGGAGGTCTGAGAAACATCCAGGACAGTGTCAGTGGCAAACCAAAACACGCCAGAGATGTCAGCATTAGATGTCAATTTTAAAATTAATCATTATTTTTTTTTAAAAAAGTGGTAGGGAATCAGGATACCTCCAGAGAAACAGAGAACCCTATGGAAGTTCATGGAGATAAGACAAGGTCCTCCCCATTCCAGCCAAGAAAAATCTGGATTTTTCTTTCCTTTGCAAACAATTGAAAACAATTTTGGATGGAGCAGCCCTAGAAAGCAGCGGATAGAAACAGATAGATAGATAGATAGATAGATAGATAGATAGATAGATAGATAGATAGATAGATAGATAGATAGATAGATAGATAGATAGATAGATAGAGATAGATAGATAGATAGATAGAGACAGACAGACAGACAGACAGACAGACAGACAGACAGACAGATGATAGGTAGCTAGGTAGGTAGATAGATAGATAGATAGATATAAACTTTTTGTCACTTTAGATGTACACTAATCAGCATACATTATAACGAAATTTCGTTGCATTCAGCTCTCAAAGGTAACCACCTCCACTATACACTATACATAAATGTAGAAACGGTGGATTAAGACAAGATCTGCGTTCGAATGCCCCCACATCTTCAGCGTCACTAACCTGCAGGACAATATTTGCAGCATTTCTTATTTGAGAGGACGTATTCATTGTATGAACACGACAGCCCCCAACTCAGAGAGGACCAGAGCGAGGCAGCCAGTGAAATCAACTCCAAACTCGCCTTCATGTCCCGTGCCACAGACTCACAAACGCTGCTGCGCTCGGAGGGAAAAAGCCGCACAACCTCTGTGGTTCTCTGCAAGGCAGGAAGGATCCGCTCCGGCTTTCGTGGGCCTCGGGGGGAATTCCAGATCTGATTTGTCTTGAAGATCTGGTGTTTTCACCCGGGGGGAAAAGCCTGCGTCAGTTCGTACCTCCCCGAGGTGGAAGTTGTCAGCAAAAACAGAGAGCACACCTTTCCTGCCCTGTGCTATAGATGGGCTTTGTAGTCTCCATCAGGCTGAAATAATGCAAACGGCCACCGGAGGGCAGTCCTTTCATGCTCTGAACTATACATGGTCTTTACAAGACTAAAATATTGCAAAGGGCGACCAGGAGGGCACTCTTGTCATGCCCTGTGATGTAGATGGACTTTGTAGTCCCTTTCAGGCCGCTATGCCCCAAAAAACCACAGGAGGGCACTCTTTTCATGCCCTGTGTTATATATGGTCTATGTAGTCCCCTTCAGCCTATCACGCCCAAAATAACCACAGGAGGGCACCCTTATCATTCCCTGTGCTATAGATGGTCTTTGTAGTCCCTGTCAGGCTGCTATGCCCAAAATAACCACAGGAGGGCACTCTTTTCATGCCCTGTGCTATAGATGGTCTTTGTAGTCCCCTTCAGGCTGCCATGCCCAAAATAACCACAGGAGGGCACTCTTTTCATGCCCTGTGTTATATATGGTCTATGTAGTCCCCTTAAGGCTATCACGCCCAAAATAACCACTGGAGGGCTCTCTTTGCATGCCCTGTGTTATATATGGTCTTTGTAGTCCCTATCAGGCTGTTATAGCCCTCTGGGAAGAATTGAGTCCTACGGTTAAAGAAGGAATAGCAGCCACAAAAGGAAATAAACCCTTTTAATATGATTTTAAGATGATTATTATTTATCTATTGAAGCTATTGAATGCTATTAAGGGTCAAAAAACAGTGCCATCCCGTGGTTGAAGCAGGTATAGCATCCATTAAAACACTTTTCAATGGCATTTTAAGGTTATTCATTATTAAAACCTTATTAATATTAATAGGGCATCATAGTCCTCCTTAACTAGGTTTAAGGCTTTTGAAGCAGATTTCTTCTTCCGCGCCTGCGTTGCAGCAAACGGGCCTCCCCTGGCCCTATTAATAAGGTGTTAATACCGTTAATAAAGAGAGAGAATACCGTAATCTTAAAATGCCATTAAAAAGCATTTATTTCTTTCGGCGGCAGCAATACCCGTTTTTGACCACAGGAGGGCGCGGTTTTCCGTCCCATAGCTTTAGCTTGGAGTCCATGGCAGGCTTTTTTTAATGGCCCCCATCCTATAGCCAAGGGACGGAAAACTCTTGTCAAATCAGACACTGCAGCCACAAAAACAAATAAACCTCTTTAGTGGCGTTTTAAGATGATTATTCTTTATTATTAAAACCTTATTAATATTAATAAGCCACGATAGGCCTTAACTCGGTTGAAGACTCGAACCAGGATTTCTTCTGCGCCCGTGTCGCCCCGACCGGGCCTCCCGTCGCCCCGTTAATAGTAATAATAAGGCGTTAACAACAAAAATAGAGCCGAATAACCTTAAAATGCCATTAAAAAGTATTTATTTCTTTCGGCGGCCGCAATACCCGTTTTGACCACAGGAGGGCACAGTTTTCCGTCCCATAGCATTAACTTTGAGGCCTTTTGCGAGAAAGCTAAGCCTCAAAGCGCAGAGCGTCGCCACTCTATGCTCCTCCGAAAGGGAAGGGCCGCTTCCCTCGGCCTTCTGCGCATGTCCGCCAGCTGGTTCTTCACGAGTAATCTCCGAGAGGCCTTCTCGGCATGGCGGACTTCCTGTCCCTCGATATCGGCCGTCCCCCAGGTCCTGTGAGAAAAGGACCTTTCCATCATGGCCGACTTCCGGTCCTTCGTTCTTAATCGTTCCCCCAACTTCCTTTCACAGAAGACCTCCTCGGCATGGCGGACTTCCTGTCCGGACAAATCCGCCGTCCGCCAGGGCCTTTGGAAAACGACCTTTCCCATCGTGGTGGTGGTCGAAGGAGGTAAGGAGATGGGCGAGCGGGCCGGGTTGTATCACCCTCGGGCTGAAACTTCCGGCAGGGCAAGGGAATGGGGGGACTCGGTCCAGAACCTGCCTCGTTCCAGAAGGAGGAGGGGGAAAATGCAGGGTTGGGGGTTCAGGAAGGCTGCCCTTGTCTCGAGGCACCGACGGTTCTTCCAGCCTGGTTTTTGGGGGCGGAGGGGGGGGAGAGAGAATGCAGAACACATCTGTCCGTCTGCAGAAAGGGTCGCAGAAATAGCATCGCTTGGCGCAACCTGGAGTAAACAAAACCGGTTTTAGGCCATCATGTCAGGGTAACCAGTGTTTCTCAACCTTGACCATTTTAAGGCATGTGGACTTCAACTCCCAGAATTCCACAGCCAGCAATGCTGGCTGTGGAATTCTGGGAGTTGAAGTCCACATGCCTTAAAATGGTCAAGGTTGAGAAACACTGGGGTAGGCCAAGTCTTCAGCAACACGTGCTTTGAAAAGCAGCACAAGGAACTCGTCTCTCTGGCTTTTCCTTTGAGAGTCGGTCTCAGTTTATGGTTGGGACCTCCTCCCAGTTGTTGTGTTTGTGAAGTTGTGCTTCATCACTTGCTGCAATGCCGCTTGTCAGTTCTACCTTTTCTGCTTTCTTTCCAAAGGTCCCAAAGCGCAGACGAAATTTAAGCGGCTCACGTTACACCGAATAAAATGGGATGAGCGGACGTCAAACACAAAAGGAGATGGTAAGAAAGTGCACTTCTGCTCGGGGCCAGCCTGGAAATGCTTATCAAGAAGTGATTAAGTCAATAAAAGTGATTGACTGTGGGCTACCAGAATGCTGAAACTGAGAAATAAACGACTCCGCAGGGTGATGCGCTGGAAGCACATCTTGTAAGCTCTGGCAAGGGCCCCACTGGAACGGGGGGAAGGGGAGGAGGCGAGGTCGGGGTCCAGGAAGGCTGCACCTGGCTCAGGGACCCGCTGGTTCTTCCAGCTCTGTCCATCTGCAGAACAGGTCACTAAGAAAAGTGACCGGTTCTGGAAGGCAGTACGCTGCAGGCCCCACTCCCAGCATCATCTTCCGAAGATGTAGAACAGACAGAAAAGCGCCTGGTGCCATTTCTTCTTTTGGGGCTTGCAGGCAAACCTCGGACCTCCTGCACCCAGGCTTCCTTCGAAAGGGCCTGGAGAAGCAGAGAAGTTCTCCAGTTGGAAACACACTGAAGATGGAGCTTTGAGTGCCAGTTGTTGTTCTGTCAGCTGTTGTATTGTTTTCTATTGAATAGATTTGTATGAATCTATTTCACTATTGGTCTCGGTTCTCCTAAGAAGTCAATAGACTTATAGCAATTTTAAAGTAATTAAATGACCTAGAAAGGGGCAGCCCTCTTTTACATCGAGCTGGTTCTGAAATTGAAAGACTAAAAGGAAGTTGGGGGCAACTGTAGGGAACTTGGGTGGCTTCATGAACCGGTCTTTTACTGTCGCCAAAAGTTCGCTTCTTTTCACGAGCTACTGAGCTTGCAGAAGTCTATATCCTGCCTTTTCTAAAGGAAGGGCAGAATTCTCACCTTCTGTTTGAATAAAGGATGTTTCCGATCTGACCGATCTTGAATGTACTTTTGAATAGACAAATCCATCTTCAGTTGTTTCCCCATTCTTACACCCTAAGCAGTTTATTTTTCTTGCAGATGATGAGGAATCTGTGAAAAAAAACCAACAAACGTTCCCTGGTTTTGGAGGTGAGTAATATTTATGGTTTAACTGAGGCATTTGGTGATTCCCAGTGTCACTAAGAAAGTCCTGGTTTTTATTATGCCCCCTTAGTGACAGGACAGAGAAACACCTTCAGGAACTGAACTGTGGGTACTCTGTACAATTGTCCCTTCAGAGCACCCCTCCTCTTTAATTCAAAAAGTGGGAGATGTCAGGACTCACTCTAAAGGGTTACATCAGCTAGCCGCGGCTTGTAAAGCACGGTTTGTGTTTTTAGCATGTTGTACTCAACCAATCCCTCGGGGCTTCACCAGCAAGCCACGGGCAAGGAAAGAGGAATTATCTGCATTATGCGAGCTTCCAATCGATGCAATGCATCCCTCCATACGTAGGCTGGCTCAGAATCTCTCCTGCCTCTCTCCGTGTCCTTCTAGGGCACGGCAAAGGAGCGGAGGTTTGGCAAGGTGAAGTTCAAGCAGTGTCCTACTGAAAACATGGCACGGGGGCATTTTAAGAAACACGGCACTGAGCATTAGTGGGATCTGGTTCTGAGTGAGTCAGTCCTAGAACCCACAGACTGACGGCCTTTTCTAGAGCCCCTTCTCACATTTCTGGGTGTTTTGACATAAAGAGCAAGAACTGAGCAGAAACATTAGACTCTAAGCCCCCCCCTCATTCCCACAAATTCCTCACAGTACAATGCATACAATTAAAGGAAATATTTTTCAGATCCAAATCACAGGTTTTGATTTTAATGTTTGGCTTTGGACTAACAGGACACACGTGTGAGAGAAATCTTCAACTTCCCCACTGCCACAAGTACACCTTCACTCAGTCTTGGGGTTTTATCATTCCTGCCCTGCAGGAGTGCCAAGGAGAGGATATTAAAATGTCTGGCTCTAAAAAATGCTATTCTACTCTTAGGAAAAGCTCAGGTCTTTCAGATACCTTGCTGGTCCCCACACACCCCATTTAATGCATTTTCTTGCTGCAGAGAGAGATTCTGTTAAGTTCTAGCTGGAACTCCACGTCTCTTATTCTGTTGGTAACCGCTTTGCTTGGGTTGGTTGTAGCCTAGGGATATTTAAAAACAGTGAGGAAAGTCCACAGGAGGCCCGCTTATGCTCCCGTCGCCTGTTTCCTGGGAGAGGGGAAGTTGTTTATTGAGACTAAAGCGGTCAAGCCCTCTGGGCAGAATTGAGTCCTACGGTTAAAGAAGGAATAGCAGCCACAAAAGGAAATAAACCCTTTTAATATGGTTTTAAGATTATTATTATTTATCTATTGAAGTTATTGAATGCTATTAAGGGTCAAAAAACAGTGCCATCCCGTGGTTGAAGCAGGTAGAGGAGCCATTAAAAAACTTTTCAATGGCATTTTAAGGTTATTCATTATTATTAAAACCTTATTAATATTAATAGGGCATCATAGTCCTCATTTTAGCTAGGTTTTGAAGCTAGGCTTTTGAAGCAGATTTCTTCTTCCGCACCTGCGTTGCAGCAAACGGGCCTCCCCTGGCCCTATTAATAAGGTGTTAATACCGTTAATAAAGAGAGAGAATACCGTAATCTTAAAATGCCATTAAAAAGCATTTATTTCTTTCGGCGGCAGCAATACCCGTTTTTGACCACAGGAGGGCGCGGTTTTCCGTCCCATAGCTTTAGCTTGGAGTCCATGGCAGGCTTTTTTTAATGGCCCCCATCCTATAGCCAAGGGACGGAAAACTCTTGTCAGATCAGACACTGCAGCCACAAAAACAAATAAACCTCTTTAATGGCGTTTTAAGATGATTATTCTTTATTATTAAAACCTTATTAATATTAATAAGCCACAATAGGCCTTAACTCGGTTTAAGACTCGAACCAGGATTTCTTCTGCGCCCGTGTCGCCCCGACCGGGCCTCCCGTCGCCCCGTTAATATTAATAATAAGGCGTTAAGAACAAAAATAGAGAAGAATAACCTTAAAATGCCATTAAAAAGTATTTATTTCTTTCGGCGGCAGCAATACCCATTTTTGACCACAGGAGGGCAGGGTTTCCCGTCCCATAGCATTAACGTGGAGGCCGTCGTAGGCCTTTTGCCCAGGATCGGGACAGCGAGAAGCTAAGCCCCAAAGCGCAGAGCGTCAGCCGAAGCGTCGCCACTCTATGCTCCTCCGAAAGGGACGGGCCGCTTCCCTCGGCCTTCTGCGCATGTCCGCCGGCTGGTTCTTCAGGAGTAATCTCCGAGAGGCCTTCTCGGCATGGCGGATTTCCTGTCCCTCGATATCGGCCGTCCCCCAGTTCCTGTGGGGAAAAGGACCTTTCCATCATGGACGACTTTCGGTCCGTTCTTAGTCATCCTCCAACTTCCTTTTCCGGCGACCTTCTAGGCACGGCGGACTTCACGTCCGAGCAACGAGTTAGGCCGTAAACTTTAAACCCCATTAAAAAGGCTTATGTCTCTTGGCGGCCGCAATACCCGTTTTTCGCCACAGGAGGGCACAGTTTTCCGTCCCATAGCCTTTTCGACGGCCTCCATGCCGCTATCGCTAAGGGAGGGAAAACAGTGCCCTCCCGTGGGCCAAGCCGGGTATAGCAGCCACCAAAAGAAATAAACCCTTTAAAATGGCAAAAGGGCCTCCCGTCGCCCTATTAATATTAATAAGGGGTTAATAATAAAGACGGGGGAAAAATAAATAACCTTAAAATCCCATTTAAAAGGTTTATTTGTTTCGGCCATCCCCCAGTGCATGGGGAATCGACCTTCCTATTATGGGCGACTTCCCGTCCGTTCGCTGCGGTTGTCCCCCGGTTGCCTTAGACGACGACCTTCCCAGTACGGCCGTGGTGGTGGTCGAAGGAGGTAAGGAGATGGGCCGTAAACTTAAAACCCCATTAAAAAGGCTTATATGTCTCTTGGCGGCCATGCCGAGAAGGTCGTTCTGCCTAAGGCTGCCTTCTGATGACTTTGCCCCTAAAATAACCAGCATAGTCTTTCATATGTTGGGAAAGCCTGACTTTTTTGCCCTCCTTTGGGCAAGGAAAGAGTAGGGCCTGAGGTTTGACCCATTTTGCGGTCAGAAAAGAGTTAGGTCGACNACTCTTTTCATGCTCTGTGTTATATATGGTCTATGTAGTCCCTTTCAGGCTGCTATTCCCAAAATAACCACAGGTGGGCACTCTTTACATGCCCTGTGCTATAGATGGTCTTTGTAGTCCCCTTCAGGCTGCCATGCCCAAAATAACCAGAGGAGGGCACAATTTGCATTCCCTGTGTTATATATGGTCTATGTAGTCCCTTTCAGGCTGCTATTCCCAAAATAACCACAGGTGGGCACTCTTTCCATGCCCTGTGCTATAGATGGTCTTTGTAGTCCCCTTCAGGCTGCCATGCCCAAAATAACCAGAGGAGGGCACAATTTGCATTCCCTGTGCTATAGATGGTCTTTGTAGTTCCTTTCTGTCCGCTATGCCCAAAATAACCACAGGAGGGCACTTTTTTCATGCCCTGTGTTATCTATGGTCTATGTAGTCCCTTTCAGGCTATCACGCCTAAAATAACCACAGGAGGGCTCTTGTTGCATGGCCTGTGTTATATATGGTCTTTGTAGTCCCTGTCAGGCTGCTATGCCCAAAATAACCACAGGAGGGCACCCTTTTCATGCCCTGTGCTATAGATGGTCTTTGTAGTCCCTGTCAGGCTGCTATGCCCAAAATAACCACAGAGGGGCACTCTGCATGCCCTGTGCTATAGATGGTCTTTGTAGTCCCTGTCAGGCTGCTATGCCCAAAATAACCACAGGAGGGCACTCTTTTCATGCCCTGTGCTATATATGCTCTTTGTATTCCCTTCAGGCTGTTATACCCAAAATAACCACAGGAGGGCAAAAGCTCCAGGAAAGCAAAAGCAAAAGAGATCTTGCAAAACTCAGCCAATCTGCTTCCGCCACGTGACCAGGCACCAAAAAAACCACTTCCGGTTTCTTCTCTCCAAGCCTCGTGGCTGCAGACGCCTGGGTTTGGTCGCGGGTTTGCAGGTCTAACAGTAAGTCCCCTTTCTGAATTAGTTCTTTTTTCTGAACACTGGCTAAACAAACGTTCGTACCTGGGGGAATTACCTGTATATAGCCATTTGTGTTAAAATTAAGAATGAGGTCCCACTTGAATAACTGCACCTGCTTTTAATTAAACAGCCAGTTGCATGTCCGCTGCGTTTAAACATGGCGACGTTGTTTAAGAGCCAATGATGGACTCTGGGGCTCCCTTTTTCTTCCAGGCACCCAGTTGAAAGGTTTTTTTAAATTAAAATAAAATGAAATAAACTCCTAGGGTTTTCTTTGCATTTGTTCCAATTTACTGTGCACTTGAATAACTGCACCTGCTTTTAATTAAACAGTCGGTTGCATTTAAACATGGAGACCTTGTTAAAGAGCCACTGAAGGACTCTGTGGCTCCCTTTTTCTTCCAGGCACCCAATTTATTTATAAAATAAAATAAAATAAACTCCTAGGGTTTTACTTTGCATTTGTTCCAATTTACTGTGCATTTGAATAACTGCCCCCTGCTTTTAATTAAACAGCCAGTTGCATGTCCGCTGCATTTAAACATGGAGAGATTGTTTAAAAGCCACTGATGGACTCTGTGTCTCCCTTTTTTTCCAGGCACCCAGTTCGCCACCTCCGCTTCAGCTCCCACAGCCTCATCACGGCCAACATCCCCAATGGGGCCAGCATCAAGGATGACGACTTGACCGCTGGCGGAAGGGAAGAGCTGACCCTCACAGTGGTACTTTTGATCTTAACCAGCAGGAGACGCCCTGTGACACCACTCTCAGGCTTGCTAGACTACAGTTCCCAGCAGCCTTAGCTAGACAATATTGCGGGACGCTGGGAGGCAGTCCCCCAAGTTGGCCTTCCTCAGTTTAAACCAAGGGTCTTCAAACGTGGCCCTTTTATGACTTGTGGACTTCAATTCCCAGAATTCCTCAGCCCTGGCTAGGGAATTCTGGGAGTTGAAGTCCACAGGTCTTAAGAGTTGTCAAGTTTGAGAAATGCTGCTTTAGAGCAGGGGTCTTCAAACATGGCCCTTTTATGACTTGTGGACTCAGCGTGCCTGGCTGAGGAATTCTGGGAGTTGAAGTCCACAAGTCATCAAAGGGCCAAGTTTGAAGACCCCTGGTTTAAACGGGAAAAGAGGAGAAGCCACAATGGAGGAGCGTTTGAGAGCTTATGGTGGAGGAGAGCCAGGATGTTGTGGCCAAGCCAGGCAGGGGTTTAGGATAGGAGGGTAGCCAGCTATAAATCACAAGCAAGCTCTGGTGAGCAGCAAGTGGCTTGGAAGAACAAACCCAGCGTGATGGGTGAAGGGTGGTAAGATGTTCCAGCACCCATTATTATGGGTTGGGTTGGGTTGGCTAAGGTTGATGGGAATTATAGTCCAGCTGCTTCTGGATGGCTATTGGCCTCTCCTCCTCTTGGAATACAGAGTAGTTTAGCTTATCCAAATCCTGTTTTAAATCTTCTCTTCTCTCTTCCCCTTTCCCTCCCCTTCCCTCTTCCCCCCTTCTCTCCTCTCCCCTTCCTTTCCCTCCTCTCTCACCTCCTTTTCCCTTCTCTTCCCTCCCCTCTTCCTCCCACTTCCCTTCCCTCTCTTATCTCCTCTCTCCTCCCCTTCTCCCTTCCCATCTGTTTCCTCATACTCTGAGCTGACTTCCAAGAAGGTGAATACAAGACAGTTGAGGTATCTAGAGCAGTGTTTCTCAACTTTGATTACTTTTAAGACAGGCAGGTCAAACTCGCAACATCATGTGATGTCGTGCGACGTATCGTGACTTGTTCCCCATTGCCGGCAATGGGGTGGGCACGGTTTCTGCATGACGCATCCGACCCACAGGCCAGCAGTTTGACATGCCTACTTTAAGAGGACTGAACTTCAATCCCCAGGATTCCCCAGCCAGGGAATTCTGGGGATTGAAGTCCACACATCTTAATGTGGCCGAGGTTGAGAAGCACTACTCTAAAAGTAGAACAACCCGGAACCGTTAAGGGTGCTCCTTCAAGCACATGGGCCTACTCTGAATTGATGTGCTTGCATTTTAACATCTCCTTGGCCC
>NW_015389462.1:4613-7122 GCF_001527695.2 Protobothrops mucrosquamatus | reverse complement strand
GCTAGGGCAGCTGCCAAACCAGCAGGGAGAGCACCACAGTTATTCCTCTCCTCGGCCGTTGCAGCATGGACTGAGGATGATGGGACTTGGTGGCCAGAGAGAACTCGGACGGGCAAGGCCTCAGCACCTGAGAGTTTGCAGCCCTTGTGCAATCAGGAGAAAAGTGACTGGTATATATGGGCAAAAGGGTCTTTTCTGGCCAACTTTAAATGTCCTTGTTTTCCTCATGCCGATTGGGCTAATCCAGCAGTTTCCCAAAGGGATCTTTCCAGAACAGGAAGATGGTTTTGGTATTCTGGAGGTATCCTGATGCCCCCATCAAGACACTTCCTTTTCTAGGAACTTCCTTCTTGAAAACTGTTGCCGTAGAGGCAAATTGTGACATGATGGAGGGTCCCTGGATTGCCCATATATATATATCAGTGGAGCTGCAGAAGAAAGATGCACACATGCAGATGGATGTATATTGTGTATAGAGCCAGGGCAGTGTTTTGCAAACTTGTCAGATGTGGGGGACTTCCACTCCCAAGTAATTCTGGGAGTTGAAAGCCATCCATCTTTAAGGTGGCCAAGTTTGAAAAAGACTGCTCTAAGGTTACCAGATCTGGGCTGCAAAAATATGCTAGGCCACTAGATGGTGCCAAATGTATTTGCTGCCCTCTAGTGGCTTTTTTTTCTTTTGCAGCCCAGAGCTGGTAACCTTAGTATGGTATACACCTTAATATATGGTAATATGTAGATATATAAACATATACCATATATTAGGGGATATGCCTATTACTGTATGTGCCTGTGTACATTAACACAGTTGCATACAGTCATCTAGGCTAAGATCTATTGGGATCTTTTTTCCTAATAGATCTTAGCCTATATTGCTCTATGTGTCTGTATCTTAACACAGACACATAGAGCAATATAGGCTAAGATCTATTAGGAAAGCCCCAATAGATCTTAGCCTATATTGCTCTGTGTCTGTGTTAAGATACAGACACAGAGCAATATAGGCTAAGATCTATTAGGAAAAAAGATCCCAATAGATCTTAGCCTAGATGACTGTATGCAACTGTGTTAATGTACACAGGCACATGCAGTAATAGGGGGGAGGGGGGGTGTCCCAATATAGTGGAATGAACCGGACACTCTGTGACTTGACTTTATACATGTGTGGGGAAGTGCTTGTGTTTTGGGTTCTTGGGGGGTACACCCCCCTCTCTTCTCATCCAAGAAGCTTCTTCAGTTCTGGCTGAATGGTGGGAGATGGAAGGATTTATATTCTTTGCAATCATCTCGTCATTAGTACTCCAAAGGTCGGTCGCTAGCTCTCCTCCATTGAAGCCACCTGGGGGGTTTATCTGTATCCTCGGAGTCGCCTGGACCAGTGTGGAGATGGGCCTGGGACCTCCTTGGGACTGCTGCAAGGACTGTGTTGGAGACAGGAGAGGTGGTATCGTATCCCTCCCTCTCTGTTGAGAGAGGACTGTTCAGCTTTAACACAGATGGCCTCTTTGACCCCTCTTTCAAGCCATGGGTCCTCTCCATCCAGAACATGAACTTTGCTGTCTTCAAGAGTGGCTTTCGTCTCTCAAATGCAGATGGACCGCTGTTCCAAATGTGCTTTTCCAAGAGGCAACTGGGCTTCCTTTGTTTTTCCTTGAAGATGTTTCACTTCTCATCCATCAAGCTTCTTGGATGAAGTGAAAGGCTTCAAGGAAAAACAAAGGAAATCCAGTTGCCTCTTGGAAAAGGACCTTTGGAGCAAAACATGATCTGGCTGACTAAGAATTTCCAGACAGATGAACTACTGAATCTTGTCCTGATAGGTTTGTTCTATGTTGTGCCAAAACAACTACTTCACAAGCACATGGCACAACATAGGAAAACAAACCTATCAGGATAAGAGTCATACTTCAACAGTGAAGTATACAGAAAACCCACAGAGTGTTTACCTTCACTGGAGCAAAAACATGGAAGTCATCAGAATCCTACACCAGTGGGCTGAAGGTTTACCTACCAGCAAAGAGGGACAGGTCTAAAACGCATTGAAGAAGCCTTCAGAACCTGTGGCTATCCCAACTGGGCCTTTATCAAATCCAAAGATCCAGTAGGATCCTTTGTCCTCCCCCACCCCCAATAAGGGCAAAAGAACAAAAAAACATCAATCCATAAAATGCAGGAATATCTCAAAAGCTCAGAAGGATTTTCAACTAACTCAACATACGTGCACACTTTCAACCCTAAAATACACTAAGGCAGTGTTTCTCAAAACCTTGACAACTTTTTAAGATGTGTGGACTTCAGCTCCCAGAATTCCTCAGCCAGCATGCTCACTCAGGAATTCTGGGAGCCGAAGGTCACACATCTTAAAAAGTTGCCAAGATTGAGAAACTGCACTACAGCAGAAGCTTGTCCACCCCCCAAGAATAAAATGCCTACACACAAACTGAGCAATGCAATATGTGCAGTAGAATGTAGTGAGACATGTACAGATCTGTACATTGGAGAAAGAAAA
>NW_015389462.1:0-1004 GCF_001527695.2 Protobothrops mucrosquamatus | reverse complement strand
TGGAGGACAACCCAATCAAGTATAAAATCCCAGCCATTTGAAAGAGAAATGGCAATAGACCAACATAAGGCTGACCTTGGGGAAGATAGGGATTGTTAGCAAAATGGGAGGTCAGCTCAAGAAACAAGACCACATCAGAATGAAATTTAACTAGGCTACCCTTGGCATGAAAGGAAGGGAGAGAAAACACCAGGCTTTCAAGATGCTGTCAGAGCTGGTCTCAATGCGCTCTCCTCTGCCTCTGCGCACGCACAGGCAGGTTCAGCATGTTGCTGGTTCGCCTGGCCTGGTCGCTCTGAGGAGAAAACCCTAGGAGTTTATTTTATTTTATTTTTAAACAAACCTTTCCACTGGGTGCCTGAAAAAAACAAGGGAGCCACAGAGTCCTTCATTGGCTCTTCAAGACGGTCTCCATATTTAAATGCAGCTGACTGTTTAATTAAAAGCAGGTGCAGTTATTCAAGTGCACAGTAAATTGGAACAAATGCAAAGTAAAACCCTAGGAGTTTATTTCATTTTATTTTAATTTAAAAAAGCCTTTCCACTGGGTGCCTGGATTAAAAAGGGAGCCCCAGAGTCCTTCAATGGCTCTTTAACAACGTCGCCATGTTTAAACGCAGCGGACATGCAACTGGCTGTTTAATTAAAAGCAGGTGCAGTTATTCAAGTGGGACCTAATCCTTAATTTTAACACAAATGGCTATATACAGGTAATCCCTCCCCAGGTACGAACGTTTGTTTAGCCAGTGTTCACAAAAACGGACTAATTCAGAAAGGGGACTTACTGTTAGACGTGCAAACCCGCGACCCAACCCAGGCGTCTGCAGCCACGAGGCTTGGAAAGAAGAAGCCGGAAGTGGGTTTTTTTTGGTGCCTGGTCACGTGGCCGAAGCTGATTGGCTGAGTTTTGCAAGATCTCTTTTGCTTTTGGCTTTGCTGGAGCTGCCTGGAAGACCTGCTGCTTGCTGGCCTTGAGGACTAGAGACCTAGAATGACTTCTGTAT
>NW_015389461.1:36523-60070 GCF_001527695.2 Protobothrops mucrosquamatus | reverse complement strand
CCTTTCTTGCCACAATTGTTAAGTGAATCACTGCAGTTGTTAAGTTAGTAACCTGGTTGTTAAGTGAATCTGGTTTCCCCATTGACTTTGCTTGTCAGAAGGTTACAAAAGATGATCACATAACCCTAGGACACCGCAACCGTCATAAATATGAATCAGTTGCCAAGCGTCTGGATTTTGATCGCATGACCATGGAGAAGTTGCAATAGGCGTAAATGTGAAAAATGGGTCATAAGTCACTTTTTTCAAGGCTGTTGTAACTTTGAACGGTCACTAAATGAACTGTTGTAAGTTGAGGACTATCTGTATTTAAAACTATTCCAATCTTTGTCTCCAAAGTCTTTTATTTTTAAATTTCTGGATCAGCTAAAAGTGGCAAAGTATTATATCTCATATGTCAAAGATTCTGTCTGTATATTCTGATGATAATATTTATTAAAAGTGAATAAGTATTTGAGTATAGGTCTTACCCTTTTCTGCTCAGACTGCATAGAATTTCTTCCTTTTTTTCTGACTTCTCCCTAGTAATTTGCTTTAATTTTATGATGGCTTTTAATACAACGGGCATGAATTTGTTAATGTATTTATATTCTAAATTTTGTCTTTGAAGGACTTTTGATGGATTTGATCGAGTTAGCAGCTTTACTGTATTGAAGCTGGGAGGCTTTTAGAACCTGGGAAAATATTTAACAGGCTTAAGTTTGAAATGTCAACAAATACAGATTGTATCCTATCTCCCTGAATTGAGAAATGCTTTAACATTTGTTATCACTTAGCAGTGTTAAAAAATGTGATCAGATGGTAGTATTGCACTTGGATTGTAAACATTTTTGAAGTCAAAATTTAAATTCTGTTGGATTCCATTCAATACTTAGATGGCATTTAAATAGATAGCCATAAATTTGGACTTGGCTATGCAGATAAGATTATATAGACTCTTCAACAAAAGCAAGGCTCAGATTGAACGTATACAGTCTTTTTGTATTGCAACATACCGTCTTCAGTGATTCAGCAGAGTGCAAGGGCACAATAATTCACGTAGGATGCAAATTAAATGACATAGCATTCAGGCATATGTCAGCACTCAATTGCTCAACAAATTTTGCTAGGAACACACTTTTGAGGAGTCTTGTTGTGGCAGAGATTTTTAAAGGAGAACATTAAATGAGAGCACCAATTTACTGGCAGAAGTCACTATTTGCTGACACAAGATTATGGAAGGTGGATAGCAGGATATTATACTGAGATGACCAACTGTTGTGATTTAATTTTGCTCAGTTGTGTGCAAACGTTGTGGTATTGCTGGTGAGATCTCATGTTTCAATAAATCCCTAAGTTTGCAATGATGGCAAATATCTGTAGCTCAGGTGTAGGATGAGGGTGAAGGTTCATTCTCCGAGCTTGTGGATTCCTTTCTGAACATTTTGTTACCAGGCAACATCTTCAGCAGTTTACGGGATGTCTGTGTCAGTGCTCTTCTGTTTATAAGGGGTTCAGTTGTGGGTGTGTCAAGTGAGGGTCTAGTGATGGGTCAGGTCATGTGTCACCGACACCAAACAGCATCAGTTCAATTGGAGCAACACAAAAATAATCGGCCGCTCTACCACCCGCCATGCTTGGAGTTCATCAAAGCCTGGCATTCCACAAGAAATTCCATCAACATTGACCTACAACCAGCCTACGAACCCCTCAGAATCCAAATCAAACACACAGCCAACCAGAGACAGCACCGACCCTCAACCAACCCAAGCAAGACCCCCTCTCCCCACCAGTTCACCTTCCAATGACCCTGATCTGATGAAACCTCCTCAGCACAAGGCTCTCATTGATGATTCACACCTGACCATCACAAGACCCTCACTTGACGCACCCACACCTGAAGCCCTTATAAACAGAAGAGCATTGACACAGACATCCCCTAAACTCCACTGAAGATGTTACCTAGCCTGGTAACAAAATGTTCGGAAACCAACCCACAAGCTCAGAGAACGAACCTTCACCCTCAAATCCCCAAGTCAAGAGAAGTTGACGCAACCTTCACATGATACAGTTAAACACCCTTCAGATTTGAGTTCATACTTCCTATGTGTATGTAGTTGCTTACTGAATTCAGAATATGGCAGATGGAAAAATTAAGTCAATATTTTCTAACACGTTCTTTGGAAGAAGTAATAGTTCATGGGAAATGGATGCTACTTAATCTTTCTATTCTTGCTTTTGATTTTTTTCCCTTTTTTTCAGGACTCTTCCAGATCAGACCTGTTCTTATGATTCCGTGTGTCTGAGATCTCCCCTAGGACTTTCAGTAATATTTAAGTCTGTGAAGGTCATTTCAAAAGCCTTCTTTTCCCCCCTCTATAAATACAATACATTATGGTTGGTTTGAAAATAAGTCCCAGATACCGTGTCCCCCTGAACTGTAAGCTTTTAAAATTTCAACCTCCCACCCTGAACACAATTGAAAATGAGAACAAAATCTCAAACATATGGTGTATTCAAGGAGACCTAAGAATAATTCTGAGGTAGAATTATTATGCGAGAAGAAAAACATTTCCCAAAACAACAACAAAAAAGGAACTTGCCACAGGAAACATTTTGCAAGCAGTTCTTTCTGCCAAAGAGGTATTAGGAAATACTGAAAGGATGTCCAAATCCTTTCCTACACAGTTTATATGCAAAATTTATAAACAACTGCAGATAGATAATATACATTCAAATTTGCAGCACAATGAGATATTTAACTCTGTACCATGTAGAAATTGTGTTGACTTCCATTTACTTAAGGATTCATAGAAATATACAATTTGTCTGTGCCTACAACTGTAGTAGGGTTGAAATCTAATGAAGTCTTTTACACTGTATCGTATCTTTCCTCCAAGGAGCCCAGAACAGGATTTTGCATTACAATCTCAACCCAGCAGTTAAAGTGAGAACATTATTAAGCTCCAAATAAGCAAGGTAGATTTAGAGGAATAGAGACTTATAACAAAGATTTTCTTTTGAAGCACATTCAGTATGAATTATATTAATTTCCAATAGTGAATCAGGTCTTCAAATTTTCTGAATTAAAAAATAAATAAATCTACAAATGGGTGCTTTGGACTCGTGTCCTATCTCCTGGTCATTCATCTCTTCCATGTGATCACTTTAGGTTGCTTTAAAATGTCAGAGTGTGCAAAAACATTGCACATTACACCATAATAAATCTCTGAATAGTACAAACAAACTGCTACATCAACAAAAACAGCTCTCTGTGTTCACTTTCCTTTTGGGGCATTTCTCAAAAAAGTCAGTTGGGAAATCTAAATCTGAGATTTCATTTTCAGTCATGCCTTTGTTTCCTAAGAGGGCATTCTAAAGAAATGCATGGATTTCCAGAAAACATTGCAGACTATAGCAAACATTGGCGCTTCAGTTTGAGATGCAGACCACACAGACTCATCCCCAATAGCCTGCGCCTGTCTTCAACAGTGAATGGACACAGGGCAGAAAACTTCCTGCAGCCAAGAAGCTCCACACACATTTGCACTACTCAGGTGACCCTGAGGACACAGGTAAAGCTCCAAATTGCTTCAACAACTCTTTAAAAGAATGCAAATGACCAGCTGTCTGCTAGGAATATAAATCCTTCCATTCCCCACCATCCAGTCAGAGCTGAAGAAGCTTCTTGGATGAGAAGTGAAATGTCTTCAAAGAAAAACAAGGAAGTCCAGTTGTCTCCTGAAAAAAAGCACCTTTGCGACAACCATGACGTGGATGACAAAATCTCCATAGACATTCTAAAGAAAGTTAACTTGCAAATCTGAACCTATTAAGATAATTCATTTTTATTAGAAATAACAGGTACTAGGAGGACACCATCAGACTTGTAGCAACTTCTTTTGAACCAGGGAATTCTTTTTAATTTGTCAAGATATAATGTTTTGAATTGGTATCCAATCCCCCATAGCCTTTCGGACCCCTGCCAGAAGCAGTTCATATCAACATTTCTCAAACTGTTGCTTCCCCACAGATGTGCTTTAATTAGGGTCTAATTCTAACCAACACAGCTGGTTGATTCAACCTCTCTTAAGGTCATCAGATGGAGATTTGAGTCCCTGCTGAAATTATCCTATGGAGAAGAATCGTATCTAAAAATACTGTATTTTATAAATAACATTTTAGTTGCTACTTCTATTTTAAAACCGTGAGTTCAAGATAGATTTTGTCCCCTTACCAATTCTGGTAAAGTAATATGACATATTAGGGCTACGGAAAGCATTTAAAAGAAGTGCATTAAAAGTATTAAAGCAGCTGTGTGACTTCCATCAGGGCTGTGAAGGTTGTTCTCAGTTGTCTGGATGCACGTGCACAGATATCTGCTAGGGCTGCCTTCAACGCCTTCGTGTAAACATTCCATAGGCTTCAATCATGGATGTGTAAGATGCAAATGAATGCAAATCAAAATAGACTTGTAAAACAATGAAATGCACTGAAAATAAATTGAAAGTTGAAACCTGGAGACTCTGTCCTAAGTAATCTTACCAACAGACATAGTTTAAAAAGGAAAGTTACAGAGCAACCGTGTTTACAAGTTAAAATGCAGCATATAACTTTTGTTGAAATTAATCACAGTCTTATGACCAAGGTTCAGTCACACACACTTTTTTAGTTTTTAGCATCATTTGTACAGAATTATGCTATAACATTAGCAATCCACATCATTCACTGCTTCAAACTGTAGAATCATCATCTCGGAAAGGAAATTAACACAGAACTTCGCCAAAAATTGTATTTCCCCAAGAAGTCATTTCCTTTTCACACATTCTAAAAGTGATTAGTTAGCAAAGCAAAACCTTCAAAAACATATTTGCACATTTTTATTTTTGTACCTTCCCACGTCATTCTGTGAATATTCAAATCACGATCAGAAAAATAGCCTTAATACTATTATTACTAAATACTATTCCCCATCTAGTTGACATATTACAAGATTGCCGATTGCATATTTATGCATTAAAATACATGCTATGCTTTGGGTAAAATTTTATACTTAATTCTGTCCAGTCCTGTCATAGAAAATTGTGATACATGAAATGGTTTCTTGGAATGAAAATTTGTAGCTGATGTTGGCTAGATAGTTAAAATTAAGAGCTAACTGTTTTGCATGCCCATAAACCAAATAATTAATGTAATTAATGATATGAATGCAAATAGGAAATGAAGAATGATGAAAAAGTTGCAACAGGCAACAATTTATTTGTAAAAAAACTTTTAAAATTGTACTACAACAAAGATTAAGGAAAAACAGTATTAATATATACATATATTATATATGTATATACACATAATATATAGTGTACCTTTAAAATTACATGCTTTTCAGAAAAGAAGAAAGTCATTTTCCCTCATAGTAATTTTAAGCTCTTGCTTTCTTTAATAAAAACAAAATGAAATTAAACGTTCAAGTATAAGAAATAAGCACACTAGTATCTGAAAGTGGAAAACCATTTGCTTTGAACAAATGATCAATGTTAAATACAGAGTAAGTTATAGTTAGCTAACACTTGTATATGTGCCTTGGTGAACTTTACACTTGTGTAAAATCTTTACCTGAGATATGTAGAAATAATGGAAGGTGCAAGTTCATGGAGTTCAAAAGTTTTCATTCTACTTCAACGGAAATAAAACATTTATAATGTCTTACATATTTCTACCCTCATGATAGTCTACATGAGAGCTCTTCAGTGGAACAGATTTCATGTTACCAAGTATCTTATGCTTTATGACACACAAAGGCAACAACCACTTGCAACAACCAGCATGCAGACATGAAATAGAGGTAGCATTGTCTTACAGCTTCCACAGGAACAACTTGATTTTAACCACATGAGTCTTCCGCAAAAGGCACTCACTTTTTCATTTCTAAGCATGGTATTCAAATCCAAACCAATTAGCATTGTTTGGCTAGCTATGTTTTTAAAATAAACAAGGGGGAAAAAAAGAGTATGTAAGAAATGTAGCTTAATTATTGTGCAGTCTTCGGTACAAGGAAGGATGGTGTGTTAAAAATGACCAGCTATTGAAGAATTAAACAGTTAAACCAATAGAATTCAAAAAGGTACAATGATCATTAAAAAGCAGATTGCAAAATAGCTGAAATTATACTAGCCTTTTATAACTAAAGTAAGAGCAATGTGTCACTTAAAAAACAATGTTTCAGGGTTTTAGTCACTTAAAAAGCAATGTGGAGGAACAGAGACAACTCATCACAGTAATATATAGAACTTATAAATACCAAAAAGATTGCCATCCTGAACCCTTTTACATTAGTTGAAATTAGAAAAAGTTCCACATTATTACTTTTATCGAGAGACGACTGAACTAATTGAATTATAAGATGTCCCACTGTTACAGCTTGAAGCGTAAGCTTCCTGACCATTTGCATCGAAACTGACTCTGAACACAGAAGATGCTTTCAATAAAAAGTCAGCTGCGTCTCTGCGGCCCAGTTCCCTCAGCTTAGATATCAAAATACCCACAGTACTTTCAGGGGCATTTCCCCATTCCTGGAGAAGGGAATAGGATGGACTCGAGACAAAGTCATTGGAACTCCCATTATTTATATTATGCTTTGCGACCAGATCAGGGAGGCCCAAGTTCATTGCAAGAAGGCACCAATCCTTGCCCATAGGATCAGGTGGATCCAAAAGTCGGCTCAATTTCCTCCTTGTAAGTAGATTCAAATCTGATACATGGATATCCATTCCTAAACTTGCTTGTGAGTAAACATCAAGACACCCAAAGCACAATATGCTGCTAAAACTTTCTTTGTAACCACCCATGGTATTAGTCAAGGAGGTCTCTTTTTGACTTTGTGCACGGAAAAAATCTCTTGGCTGGTAAATCATGACTGGCTCGTGATGTTCCCTCAGCTGCTGAGGACTGAGATAATGTTTGATTGTCAACAGCCCTGGCAATGTGGTGGCTATCAAATTATCAATGGTACTGCATACAGAATCCAAGAATAAGCAGCATTTAATCTTCTCCATTTCCAAGCCTCTAACTTGAACCTCGATACCCTGACCATTGTTGACAAGCAGTACAAGAAGTTCAGCTCCACGGTTCATAATCTTTGATCCATTGACCCACAAACGTATATCTGCATCTCCCTCTGTGCTTTGTTGATGAATCCATCTACACAGATTCACTTGAACTTTATGAAAAATTCCACAAGGAAGTGGGGTTAGATGTTCCACAGGAACAATTCTAACACCACCATAAATCATAACTTCATCTTCTTCATCAGTCCAAGACCTATGGAGGCTGTCAGTCTTAATCAAGGCTGGAATATCAATCATTGTTCCACTGCTGATATCTCTGGCACAGATGTCCATGGCATCCAAGACTTGTATAAGTTCTTCTACATCACTGTCTGGTATAAGGCGCTGGATATCCTCTATTGTATATCGACCTCTGTAGTGGTGGAGGGCTTTAGGATTCTCTATAGACAAAAGTCTTCCAAGGACATTTGAACATAACCAGCGAGGATCCAGCAGAACAACATCTTGGACTGTCTCACTCTGCATGATGTTGATCTGTTTAGAAAGATAAAAGTCACATTCACATAATCATATATACACGAAAGAGAAAGGACAAGATCTACAAGAGAGTCCTCAGGGTTTCTCAACCAGACAATCATAAGAGCTTTGACTGTAAAAAACTAGGCTTGTGTTCAGATACCCATGATAGGTAGCCATTTGTGTACAAATGCGTAGAATCCTATCCACCCTATTGCTAACCCTAATACTGAGCAGGACTCAGTTTATAAGGCTGAACATAGAAAAAAACTAGAAAAAGATTGTATTGTTCCACATCATGTTTTCTTCCCAATTTATTCAAGACTTTATTTATGTATTTCTTGGTGATAAATACATTCCTTATGTAATTTCTAGCATGTAAGAGGAAAAAAAAACCCTAACTTTAATATCCTACTTAACAACCATGTTTATGCCAATTGTAAAAATGATTATAAAACTGAGACAAGTCATTGGTGACCTGCTTAATGACTGCAATGACTTATGACCAAAATTCCATGCTCAATTGTGGTCATTAAGTGAGGACTACCTGTAAATTTATTTTTCTTAACCACTAGGCTGCCATAAATCTTCTTTTCACATGCAATGACCCTATTCAATGCAATATGAATTTATCTAGTTCCAAATTCAATCATAGTCTTCAATAATATATTGAACTTTACAAGAAGAAGAAGCAAGTTAAGCTGTTTCTATCTTTTAGAAGTTGGCATAAAGGTAGTTTCTCTTTGTGCTGCAGCAGGAAGTAGGTCCTGCTTGATTTCTCTACTGTATACTTTGTGTGCATGCAGAACTTAGAATAAGGAAAACTTAGTAGGGGCAACAATTTGCAAGCAGTGTGATAGGCAAATTGCACTGCATAAACATTCATATACCGTATTTTCTGGCGTATAAGACGACTTTCTAAACCCTGAAAATCTTCTCAAAAGTTGGGGGTCATCTTATACGCCCAGTCGTCTTATACGCCGGAAAATACGGGTATTCTATTTTATTCCTTTACACATGTGGTTTGGCATATTACTCATCAAGTTTTCTCTCCCCCCCCCTCTCTCGCTCAAACTCTATATTTTAACTGGAAAAGTTGGGGGTCGTCTTATACGCCCAGTCGTCTTATACGCCGGAAAATACGGTAATTAACACTTATAGAATTATCCATGTAATTAATATATTACTTACTTCGCCTATACTGTGTAGCTGGAGGGCTATATGCCGAATCTCATCTTCACTTGCTAATGGATTAAGTTGATCTTGCACATCATATATAAACTGTTGAAGGGACATGAGCTGATTGGGCCCATTCATTTTTCTCCATGATGGTAGAGTGGAAATTATTTTTTCACACAAGTGAGTCATAGGTGGACATGTCTATGAAAAAAAAATCATAGTAGATATTAACTTGGTTTCTAGAATACAAACTGTTATTTTTGCTTAGATTTTGTCTAAGATATTTTAATAAAGTAATCAATTTTATTTAGCTATATATATAATATATATATTATAGCTATATATACATATATATATATATTATTCTCTGTAAATGAAATTGCAGATTACACTGAGATTACTGACATATAGCCCCTTTGTGCAAATATATTTTTTATTCAGTGGTTGAATTTGAACCTGTTTCATGAAAAAGATTTTATTTCTCCAATCAATGCAAACATCCCACCTGAAGTTGAGTTTCATCTTTCCTCTTATCTCTATTGTTTGGACTACTTTTCTTATTTCATAAAAATAACTCTTTTTCACTTGCTATAGCAATCGAAAGTTTTATTGAGTGGATAAATAGGATACTCTTTCATAAAATGGGCAGGCATTTGTGCAGTTTCTGAACATAAAGTTGCATGTGTTAAATAATTTAGTATAGAAAACCAATAGCTTTAACATATATAGTGGGCAGTATTATTAGCTACAACATATACTCTGTTTGCTAATAACATTAATAACATTATTGCAACAAGTCAACCAGCCTAAAAGATTGGCCAACATATATTGACCACAACACTTAAAACAAGATAAGCCAAACTTAAAGTGTGGCTTAATCTCTATTAATTGAAGGTATGTAAGTTACAAATAGAATAAAATCAGTAATATATTCATTGATCAGTTTAAAAAACACTGAATTAGCTTTCCTTAGCCTGATGACCTCCAATACATCAGCCCTTCAGTGACCAGAATTCTTAGGCAGTTATGTGAAAATTCAAGGAGTTGCAGTTTTAATAGGTTGCTAGGTTGGAGGACAGTCTTGTTATCTTCTAAAAAATGGGCAGGAATTCTCCCACCAAAAAAAGTTCAACGTTGTTGAGACAGATGTAAAAAACAGATGTATTATGATAAAAACTTAATAAGCAAAATAGTACATTTTTGTTCTAATTCATATAAATGTGACTCCAGTCTAACTATTATTTTTAACATTCTCCCATATCAGAAGGAGTGGCATAACTGTAGTTGCGTTCAAAATAGGTAAGGACCTGCTCAGTGACTACGCAGTGGCTATACATCTACTTACAGAGATAATCTGACTGCGCAACTCTTGAAGATGGTTTCGGAGGATCTTCATATCTTTTGAACCTGATGCTCCAGCATCTAGAATAAATAATCTGTCCAAAATGTGAAGGTCATTCCCAAACCTAAAAATAAAATGATTATCATTTTAATCCCAAAGCCCAATTTTACCTTTTTCTAACTAAATCAATTTGGCAGATTTAAATTTTTTCTTGAGATCATAAATGAAGCAATCCACTTGTTGTTTGACTCTGTGGGTATTTGAAAGCAAGTTCCGTTAAATTCAATCACTTGTTTCTGTTTTAACTATTTATTTTATTTACTATATTTAATTTATTTATATTTATATTTCATACTTCTTAACTGACCATCTCCCTCAAAGAGGAGCTATCCAGTTTCTCCAAAAATAAAGGGAGACTGGATGTTTCTTCTAATTTTAAACATAGTTCATTTTTTTATTTCTGAAGTCAGAAATCTATTTATTGTAACAATGGTTAATCCAGACTGTCTAGGAACTCATCCTTCTAGCTTGCTTAAACTACTAAATCTAGAAAAAATGTACAATGGAATAAAAAAACTAGAATGTATTAAAACGTATACAGACACTAGAAGTTTTTAGTCCATTCTGTTAAGGCATGGAAGGTAGAGAAGTCTTCAAGATGGTGGCGACACATTATTATAAGAGAAACTATTGCTTCTTGAAGTATAAAACAGTATAATTAATATGGACTTTTCTTTTCTGTGCATAGGAACACTTCATTTTTCTTAAAAAAGTTAAATTAATTCAGTTAGTTCATGTATATGAAAGAGTTAAAATGTGCTAATCTCAAAATATAGCAGATATTCCTATAATTTATGTTTTCTCTCTTACCTATTCCTAATTTCTTTCAAAAGTGATGTATCTTTCTCATATTGGAACTCTCCTCCAGCAGAACGTGGAAGATTCACAATATCTGCATGTGTAGCCACCAGTGCAACATGAGGTGGGGTTTTTAGCCTTCCTCCGAAAGCTTCAGGAGACAAAGAATGAAGACTTTCAGGACAAACAAGATTTGTGTTTCCGTTACTGTAATATGCTTCTGTACTGTATGTTCTTGGTCTGAAGAGATTGTCTATATTTATTCTACGTTTACTCATACTACTCCATTTTACGAAACAAAGAAAACACATTATAAATGGGAAGTCATAATCTGTCCATTTACTAAATAAATATACATTTTGGAGGTTAGTTTTTTTAAAAAGAATTTATCCATTAGATTCAATAGTCTACAGTACTGCAAATTTATGATAGATATTACAGGCAAGGAATAACTGATCTAAAACCCATTCATACAATGGTATGAATGCAACTTTACAGTACTTACACAAAGAGAGAATTAAGTATGAAAGCCTTGGAGATACCATGAAAAAGAATGGGAAAGTGAGAGAGAGTGAGAAAGAGATACAATTGGGACAAGAATGAGGTAATACTAAACACAACTCTGCACAAATACATCATCTGGAGAAATAATGTTATGCGGTTTTTTTTAAAATAGTGATTTCAACCTTGTAGTAATTAATTACAACAAATACTCATAGCATTACCACAAAAATCAATGAGCAAGAACCAATATTTCTATTAAATGCAAATAATGCAAAAACATATTCAAATTTCTTTTATTTCTTTGAATTATAAACATGGATTTATATTTTATATTCACTAGAAGAATGCTTATATATATATTTCAAATGAATATATATGTCTGAACACACATATATGTCCACACATTGTAGCAGATTCCTTCATGAACTAACACTATTGAAAATGTTGCTGACAATGAAACAGCATTCCTGCTAATGTTGGAATCAAGTGGTCAGTCTCTCCCCAAAGCCAAAAGCTCCAACTATTATTTAATATTCAAAGAAGGGGGTTGGATCAGGTTGATGTTTCAAAATTGGCTACATATTATTTATATCTATATCTATATATCGATCACACATATAAACACACATGTATATTAAACATACACACACACATATATACACATATACACACAAATATACGCACAGATATATAATTGTACAGGAGTTATTCTAACATAAATATTTCTCAGAATGTAATCAGTATTGGTTCCTGATGATGTGCAAAAAGGCTGCATTGAAAATAAAATTCAATGTTAACAATTAACATCTATGCACATTTCTTCAAAATTCAATGTGCACTTCAGTGACTGTTGAAATATCTGAAAAAAATTCTTAGCTCCAGCATTTATTTTCTCCAAGTTGTTCATGCAATAAATCTTCCCAAACAAAAAAAATATTGAATAAATGTGCAACGAATAGGAATGTATGTATGGTTGACTTGGGAAAAGCCAATTAATCCCCATGTAGGCCGGGTGACTGTTTGCAAAAGATAAATACCCAGCCTATTGAAATCATTCAAGGAGATACTTTGCTTGCAAGGGAGGTGTCCCTAGGGAACTGCACCTCAAAGCCAAGAAGACGCTGCAGCTACTTAAAGATGTGGCATGGCTGGTTCAAGGTTCTTCAAAATGTAAATGAAAACAGACATTTTATCTGCATAGCTGAGAAAGCAAATTCCATCACTGAAAGCTTTGCACAGGAGAAGAAAATAGCAACATTAAAATATTAACGGGTTATCTTTAATAGTGTCAGCATGGAATAGAAAATCTTTTAATCCCATGATGTGACCATTTAACTAAAATTTTAGTAACACTGTTTGGACAGAAATTTAATCAATGCATTTTAATTGTGTTTTTCCAATGAAAATGTCACATAACAGGCAAAAAGTGATTCACTGAGATAAAGTAAAGATGATCCTGAATTTCGCGAATTGAATCTTTTCTAAAGTATAGAACAATTACATTAATAGATATAGTTTATAAGCAATTTAAGGCAGTATGACTAAGGTATCTCATCAGTACGCTCATCATGTAAATAAACATACCTATAGGTTCTTCAACGGGAACTAGTGATTTTAAAAAACTAAGCCAAAAGGTCACTTGATTCAACTGTATTTCATAAGGTTCTTCAAGGCTAAAAAGCACAATGTGAACTGAGGTGGGGTCATTTGCAGCAAAATAATCATAGCAGCAGAAATAGACAGGATTTCCAGAGAATTCCCATACACTGAAATCACCAATTCCTACAAGAACAAAAAGTATGTTATCAAACTAATAAATGAAAGAAATTATGAAATGTTAACAAAACATTCTTATTTCCAGAGACAGAAATCACAATATTTTTCTCAAAACAAGATTCAGCAGTCCATCTGCATTTGAAATACAAAGGCCACTCTTTTGAAGACAGCAAAGTCCACATTCTGGACAGAGAGGACTGCTGGTTTGAAAGAGGGGTCAAAGAGGCCATCTATGTTAAAACTGAACAGCCCTCCCTCAATAGAGGAGGAGGGATATGACACCACCCATCCCCTGTTTACCACACAGTCCTTTCAGCAATTCCAAAAAGGTTCCAGACCCATTTGTACTATTCAGGCGACCATTAGGGCACAGATAAACCTCCAAGTGGCCTCAATGACTCTCAGAAAGAGTGCTAACGACCAAATGACTGGAATATAAATTCTTCCATTCCCTACCATTCAGTCAGAACTGAAGACGTTTTTTTGGTTGAGAAGTGAAATGTCTTCAAGAAAAAACAAAGAAAGTCCAGTTCCTTCTTGAAAAAGCACTTTTGTGACAACCATGACCTGGATGACTGAGAATCTCCATAGACAATATTTTTCTCAGACTGTTTTACATTTGCTGGATGTCCCATTACTTTGTAAACTATCCATAAGTCTCCATTCAGACTCCCCCCCCCCAATTTACTTTTACCTTCTTCAAAATTAACCTGTAGACGTCTTTAAAAAGTTCCACAATATGTCCAGTGGGAAAAAATAGGATGTATTTAAGCCCAAGAAGCTCAGATGTTAATAGCATAAAATCTAGTGCTAAAATTAATTCAATTACCGGTAAGTAATTGTATTGCAATTAAGTGATCATTAAGACCATGAAGCATTTTGGCAAATCTGAAGGCAAACAAGTACTTAACAGCTCGCAGGGTACAAATGTAGCTTTTCTTTAACCCAACAGTTTTTCCTGGAATTGGCCTCATGTGCACCGTAGCATCTGCTTACTGCAGTTAGATTTAAGCACTGACGCTGCTGCTTATAATGAATTTACTATTGATTACATGGAACTTTGCATATTCAAGATTCAAAAAAAGTAAATGCTGCTGAAGTACTGAAAATATTTAATTCAATGCATAAAAAGGGGTTAAAGTAGAACTTGCTTGCACCAAAGACCCTGCCAGTGATATTAAAATAAACTTAGAATGCACCAAAGTTTATGCTTTACCATTCAAATAAGCATTCTGCACATCAATGCCCTTTGTGGACTGGTCATCCATGGAGCAGTGGGAATGATGAGAGGGAGAAACAAATACTTCCAACATCCCTTTGGTCAGGCCTGGCTCAAACATCATGCTTCGGCTTCTCACGCTAACATTCTCACAGCCAGGATACAGATTTGAAATACTTACTGAAACTGGATTAGAGAAAGAATATAAATTGAAGATTACAAACTTTGGAAAGTTGACCACTTAATGATTTCAAACTATGTAGAATTAAAAGCAGTAAGAGTGCAGGCTTGGTAAGATGGAGATGATGAAAAGTCCCAGTACCATCAGCAGTGAGAGCCATCCATTTACCTTAGAAAAGATTTAAGTTTTGGGGAACAACCCTTTTTGCGCAATTTTTTTTTCTCATATTCCCAATGATGAACAAAAAACAAAAGAAAGTAAATAAAATCTGTAGGGTTTCCAAGAAGGTTCCCACTTAACTCTGTATTTAGCCTTTCCCAACTTGTGGCCCTCCAAATGTAGATTTTTATTTTTTATCCCATCTTTATTATTTTTTATAAATAACTCAAGGTGGTGAACGTAACTAATATTCCTTCCTCTTCCTCCAATTTTTCCCCCCACAACAATTCTGTGAAGTGAGTTGGCTTGAGAGAGACTGACTGGCCCAAATTATTTAATGTAATTTTATTTTATTTTATTTAATTAACATCAGAGTTCCCATCTGCACATATACCATGCATCCGTGTGGAAGGCAGCTTATGAAGCCAATTTGCTTTACCCTTTACCCTCTTCTGCATAAACCTTGACTGATGATACTGGACTCTCCTGAAGTGTATAGACTGTGCTGTAACCACTGAATTGGAAGGTGAAATGCCCTGAAATTGCTTAGAGGCCTCTTCCAATTTGTAAACACTTTTGCTTAGAATATCAATATGCTATTCTGTATCATTAAAGAAACTGACTATTTTCCAATTAGAGGAATAAACTGAGAGATTTGCCTGATAGGCCTTAAATTCTTTATGCATATATATTTGCATTCTTCTAACTTCTTCTAGTAGAGAACCAAGTTAATACACCAATATGCTAAAAACATTCTATATTTTTAATATAGATGAGCAGAATCCTCCCGCAAACCTCTTTAGAAAACTTAACTCTTAAACTCTTAAGAAATTAAGAAGTCTCTTAATGATTTAAATAATCTGAATAAGAAGAGAGCATAGGCATTCACTAATGATTTTACTTTCAGCCTTAGGGGAAAGTAAATATGATTCAGTGGAATGAATTCTTCTTCTCTGGATTTAAGAAAGATAAAATCTGTTTAAAGCAGGGAATTTGCTCACACCCTTTAAATATGGCATATGTACAAACGGAAAAATATTTTCCAAATGTATGAATTAAATAAATGGTCTTTGTACACTATTTGATCATTTTACATAACGTTAAACTTTAGCATAGAGTTCCCCAACCTTTCCGGATTGGCGGCCCGGAGGGAAAGGGAGAAGCAGAGAAATGCACGTGCGGCGGTACCAGCATCTGCATGCATGTGCAAGCAGACTGCATGCACCCGCAGCGGTGCTGGTGGCAGTGTGGGTGCCTGCACGCCCATGCAAGCAGGATGCTAGCACCTGCAAGTGGGCCACTAGCGACCGTGCGCATGCACAAATGGGCCGCTAGCGATTGTGTGACGCCGATGGTGGCACTAGCACCACACATGTGCAAATAGGGCTGCTAGCACGAGTGGGGGGGTGCACGCACATGTGTGTGCACTTGCCAGCCATTCTCGTGGCCCGCTGGTCAACAGGCTGCAGCCTGGTACCGTGCTGCGGCCCACAGGTTGGAGAGCCCTGCTTTAGCACACTGCAGATTAAAAAGTTACCAGATGTTGTCTAGGATGCTGGATTAGGAAGGTCACGGGGTGACTTTGGATCAGCTACTTTTTCTCAGCCCAACCTGACTCACAAGGTTGCTATTGTTGGGAAAACTAAGAGGAGGGATCTTCAACTTCTGTGGCAAAAAGCAGGAATATAAATCTAACAATTAATAATAATAATAATAATAATAATAATAATAATAATAATAATAATAATAATAATAAATAAAACCTCACCATTGAAAAATGATCATGATTCTAACACTAAGCTTTCCATCAGATCATATTTAACTTTTGATTGAATGCAGAAATAACAATAGAACAAATTTAGGGATTTTCACTGTAGATGGATTATATGTTAATATATTAATTCTTTGCCTTATTTGCTTAGAAGAAGTATTAATAGGTTAAAGTGGTTACCCCATATAAAAGGATATTTTCTGATTCTACACAACCAAATTTATTAAGTGCAGGATTGCTTTAAAAAAATTGTTGTATTTGTTTCCAAAAACATTGAAAGTAATATATTTAGCATACTGTAAGTAAGGAGAAAACTCTTAGATGTGAAGCCCAGGTAACATTAAATAAATAGCAGATACATTGATCCTCAAGTTAGCTCGCCTAATAAGGGGCAGGGTTTATGCTCAATAGGAGTATACTAAATATCAGAATATAGATTCAAAGTGGGTTAGTGCAAGGGAAGCACCTGTCCTTGAAGCACTGAAACTGCCAACTGATAATGAAGTTAAATGGCTGTATGTATACACAGTTGTGTCGACAAACAGGTGCAACCTTTGAAATTGGTGCATGAATTTTCCAAAGGATGCAGCTGTTAGGATCCCAGAAGTAAGAACAAAGAACAAAAGTTTTGCACAGCCGAATATTCAAGACTTTGATGGTCTGCTCCAATACCCACTGACTGATTTCAGTTTTTCCCCCTTTCAAAAGACAAAGCGATCAGACCTTACCCACAGAACCTGTAAAATCAAAGTTGATTTCCAATTTCTTATTTTTAATATAAAATGTAACCATTCAGGAATACGACAGAGGCTAGGGGTTCAGTCAAAAGGAAAAAAAGGCCATCCTTGATTCTTTGATTCCAAGTGTCAGAAACCCAAGAAATATATTGGGGGATCCAAAGGATCTCTTTTCAAATTTCTGACTGAAGAGCATATAGTGATTTGGAATCTTTATAAATACACATCTGGGAGCAATACAGCAATTTAGTTGATTGCTTTGACTTTAGACATGTCAAGGGCAGAGCTGAATGGAAATAGAACCAAGAAATTTTAACCAGATACTATCTCTCCATACAACACATGCAAAGCTATCTAGGAAATGCTGGTACATTTTCCACGAGATGGAGCAATTTATTATACAACTCAGATTTTAATCTCCTGTGTCTGACTTGCTTCTCAACCAATGTCACAATTTTCAATAGGGACCAGGGGCATATTCTTTTTTGGTCATACTAGCTAAGTCGATTTTCTGATAGCTGACTGGCTTACTTCTGTTCTTGTTTTCCCGATGGACCAGTCTAACATGTATTCAGTCCTCAGGAATCCAAAAGGAATGTCAATAAATGAGTCAGCAAAGCTGAGGCAAGCTAATTAATTTCAGTTTTCAGTAATTCACTGGGAATCACATCGCCAAAATTGTATTCTGGTTTTGAGGAAAATAATTTTTTCAGTGCAGAGTTGCTCCGGAAGAAAGGCCAGTTACCATCATTCAAGTTTGTATCCCAATAAAAGCTAACATTGGCAAACTCCAAATAAAAAAATGGAGAAGATTATTTCAGGAAATTCAAGCTCTGTTCATGGAAAATATCACTGACCTTGCTGGAGAAGCACTTTTTTTGAGGTAATAATTCATCCTATCAAAACTAAGTTATCATTCTGTCAGATAACCTAATTAGATTAGGATAGTTTTCTTATTCTTAAGCTAAAATAAAGCTCTATGCAATTTGCATTTAGTGGCTCTAATCGCTCTTTTATAATCTCTAGAGCAACAAAGAACGCTCCTGATCTTTTTTTGTACAGTACATGACAACACTTTAGATATTTCAATGTACTGGTAGCTATCATGCAAAACTCTTCTATTCTTCGGTCAGTTTTTACAAATATTCTTCATAGGATTTGATTTCCAGATTTCTTAGCATTCCAATTCCCTATCTGTAGGGAATCTGACAATATCCTGTTCAAAATATGGCAAACTCTCCTTAGCCTTATTTGTTCATTGGTTTTTAACAAAATGCATTTGGGAATGCCTGGTGATTTATATCAAGCTTCTTTCTCATGGGCCTTGTCCTGATCCATCTTTTCCTAACAGGCATTAAAGTCTAAGCATTCAAGAATTAAATAAGTAATGAGAACTTACCTCTCATCCAATTTTTAAATCTCAGTTAATTGATAACAGACATACTTAAAGATAACATCTTAACTATATCAAGCAGGGATGTCCAACCTTGGCAACTTGAAGACTTCAACTCCCATAATTCTCCAGTCAACTGTGCTGACTGGGGAATTCTGGAATTGAAATTCGTAAGTCTTAAAAGTTGTCAAAGTTGGATGGCCCCAATATAAAGTATTTATACAGAGTAAAAATAAGCATGATGCTTCACAAGAAAAACTTTTATCTTACTTACCATGCAGATTTCCACCTATAGAAAGGATGATTTGTTAAAACACTTAAAAGTTAAATGAAAAAAAAAACCTAACAAACTCCCTCATCAGAAGTTCCTAAGCTTAATAGCTATAAATAACAAAACATAGAAATTTGTTTAAAAAGCTATAGTGTAAAAATATAAACGTATGATCATCATAGAATATAAGCTATTTAAAAATACTTAGGATCACTATGGAATATAAACTATTTTATTTCTAATTTACAAAAGAAGCCACTGAAAATAGAGCTATATTGTACATTTTTTTGCAATGGTGTTATTGGTAATCTTTGTTACTGTAGTGTGCAATTGTGCATAATTCCCAGAGTTCCCGCCCCCAAATCTTGTAAGATCTTGTGAAATGTTGATGTTTTATGAGATATCACTTGAAAAAAAACTTAAAAGCTTTTGGTTTTTATCATATGGAATAAAGCTTCTGTGATAACTCAAGATTTGCAAAAAAAATCTCATTTTGGGGGGAAGAGGGTGAGAGACTGGAGTGCCTTGAGTACTAATAATCTCTCTTTTCATAAGCCCTACTTGACAATATAACTATTATTGCTGTGAAAGGCTTAGCTAAGGCAATCAATTGAAAAGCATGGTTTTTACTAATTATTTCAGATATTAAGATGGATTTACTGAAGGCTAGATATATGCCTCAGGGATATTGCATTTTCCTTGTATTATAAAAGCAACATTGGGGCAGTAGAAAAACATACTTCCTTCACAATTAACTATAATGAATTCCCGTGTGTTATTGCTCTTCATACCTTACCCATTTTAAACCTTTGATCATTATGAAACCTAAAGATGCTCTCGAATTGAGCTTGACTCATAGTAACTACATGGAAATATTCATGCTGTTTCATTGGCAACAGTTTGATACTACTAATTTTAGAGATGCTTTTTCAGCTTTCCAGTTTAGCCATGTATTCCCTGGTGATCTATTATCCAAATACTGACTAGACCTGGTTCACCTTGTTTTGCGAGACCAAATGCTGCTACCTTAAGGTATAACTGAAAAAGAAAACAGGCTGTCTAACAAAATGAAACAAAGCACTTTCCTCACCACACTGTCAGTGCTCCACTATTTTGAAGTACAACTTTTCTTCTACTTGAGTATGCATTTGCTTTTGTGATGGCACAGATTGTGTACATTTCTCTCTAAAAAGAACCATTCCATTCAGCCTCCATTTACAAAGGAATGCAGTATTGCATTACAGAATGTGGCCACGCTTATCATAAATACAAAAATGAAAAAGCTATTATAATGTTTTCCCAGTGCCGATAATACAAAAACATCCTTAAAAGTGGTACCTGTTGGCTTATTAGATAAAGGTGAAGGAGGAAATCGGACAGAATTTGTAGATGCGAGTCTTGGTCTGCGCCTCCTGAAGAAGCTTCTCAGTAGCCCACATTTTAAAGACTCCACAAGAGTTGTTTTACCAGATGAAGAGTGGCCAAAGAGTTTAATTTTTATTCTTGGTTGTAGATTATGAGTAGGTTTAAGATGCTGGATGAATAATGCCCTATGTGTATCCTAAAGGTAAAACAGGGATTAAATCAGACACAAAGTTATGATGAGAAATATTAGATTAAATATTCTTTGTAATATATTTTCCAAGAAAAAAGACAGCTATCCAGATTTAGCATTCTGATTAAAATAACAAATAATTATTTAATTAATTAACATTATTAATTACCTGGCCTTACATCTCTAGGTAGTTTAGACCAAAGTGAATTAAATACTAGTAACACAAAAATAAAATAATAAATTAAAAATACAACCCAAATGGCCATGCCTACAAGGATGCCCATGCCAACCTGCTAGCATCAAAACCTTATTCCATAAATCTTTAACAGAGATGGGAGAACTGGTAGGCATTCCTGAGATTTCTAAGTTAGATTGGTAGAATACACTGATGCTCAGCTGTTATGAGTTTTACTTCTTATACTATTTAGCTTATCTGCTTTATTGTAAGTTGCCTAGGGTCATGTATGTGAAATGTGAAATGGGTGACTGTACAAATCCAATGAATGAATAAAGAAATAGATGGTGTAATAAGAATAATAGGAACAAAAGACAAAGAATTGGAGAAAATCACACAAAGTATCAGGATCTGAAAATCAAAAGATGGCATAAACCAGCCAGGGTGGTCCCAGTGATTATTGGCACATTGGATGCCATATCAAACAATATTGAATGGCATTTAGAAAATCTATGCATTGACAAAATTTCCATCTATCAATTAAAAAAGGCCACAATGCTTGGATCTGTGTATATACATCTATACATTATGATATCCTAAGTTCTTGGGAAAAAATTAATTGTACAAAGGTGAACACTAGCTAAAGAATTAGCAGCTGTGATTTCACATTCATATATGCCAGTTAACTATTTATATGCTACTTAATTCCCTATGACTTATAAGCTGTAGTGGCTAAATGGACTTGGAAGCAAAATCCTTCGAATTATGACACTCTGTAACTGAGTTATCATCTCATCAGCAGACTGATAGCCAGCATATTTTGGATTAACTGGAGTTTTTAGATTGTTTCCAAAGGCTGTCCCACTTATAGTTCATTGAAATATTTCAGCCTTTCGGTGATCTGGTTATTGGTTTCTCTAACCACAGTGACCCCTGCTGTTTAAGCAGGAACCGTGAGTTCAGAAGGATTCTCAAGTAACAGACCTATATGTCTTCAGGGAAGCATAACTTGTTGAGTGACTACAGAAACCATTGTTACTGGATTGACATGTTTATCGGCAAAAAGTAACTTGGTCTTGGATGATTTGAGCTTGTTTGCTTCATCCAAATCCTGACAGCTCCAGAAACAGGCTCTTCATGGCATCTCTGGCTTGGCCTGAGTATGTCATTAGCATACTGATAATATAAAGACCTGCTTTACATATTCAATACGTTCTTCCTAACATTATGGTGCTATGTTGTGGGTGTTTTATTTTGATGCCTTTGAATCGGTGTTGACTCCTAGTGACTGCCTAGACCAGGGGTAGTCAACCTTGGCTCTTTTATGACTCGTGGACTTCACCTCCCAGAATTCCTGAGCCAGCACAGCTGGCTCAGGAATTCTGGGAGTTGAAGTCCACGAGTCATAAAAGAGCCAAGGTTGACTACCCCTCGCCTAGACAAATCCCTGTAGCTTTCTTGGCCTCCTTTTTACAACTAAGAAAGAATGATGGACCCAATGTTACCTAGATGACTTCATGCCTAAGGCAGGACTAGAACTCAGAGTTTCCCAGTTTCTAGCTTGATGCTTTAATCACTACACCAAACTAGCTCTCTTCAGGTTGTAGATATCTTACAAATTATTTTATTGAAAAGTTAGTAAGTCATTATTATTATTACTAAACAAAATTTCTCCTTTTTTCACTAATCAATTTCAAATAATATCAAAATTACCTACATTTTTATCTTACAATTAAACTAAAACCAGGATTTTTTGTATAATTAAGCTGTTCATTGCTAAAATGTCTACTTGGTTTCTAGAATTCTCTCAAGACTCTTACAGAACTCTGTCAAATTGAGAACTGACAACAAGTTATCAATCACTGTTTCCAAGTTTCTTGAAACTTTTTTTTTCATAAAACTTTTTAAAGTGTTAGGTGGAAGTATACAAAGCTTGATTCTTCATTATAAGTCACTGTGTGTGCTTACTATAAGATGCTTTGAGTACTTACTTAAACAGAAAAACAGAATATAAATTTAGCTATAAGTAATAGTGCATTTTCATTCCTTTACCTTTTTCAACCTTGTAAGCAGACTAGCTACATGGTCATGCTGCTCTGATCTAGCCAGATCTTCTGCTGTTTTTCCATCCTATTAGAAGACAAAAAGCCAGTTAAAATGAATTTGCATCCATGTATGAAGAAGTACCACTGTTCTACTGATAGTAAGAAAATAAACTTTCAGAAAGAAACAGATTAGAAGATACTGTATCTTGTATGGAACCTTTAATGCATTTAACATCAAAATTAACTCATCATCCTTTCTAGCTCATTTTACAATTAGTTGATATTTGATGTTTAAAATTTAGTATCTTAAAGCAACATTCTACTTTTTTAAAGTGTTTTTCTTTTTCTTTTTTATGAGCAATACCAAAATGCTTTAGAAGATGGTGAAGCCAATATATTTTTACTAATCTAATAGGAAGGAAGGTATTGAAAATTGTGTCAAAATTATACAAGAAGCAAAATATTCTATTTATTTATTTAACTCCTGTTCCATCAGATCTGGTAGGAAGAGCACACTCTGGTTGCAGTCAATTAAAGAATGCTAAGAAAAGCATGTCTTTTCAGTTGTGGCATCTCTGGAAAACCTTATCACTTGAAAATTCTTGGCCCAACCAGGATCATTTCCCTCAATAAATAAATAAATAAAATGGCTTTGAGACATTTCTTTAATTGGGTTCTCTTTATCAAGTTTTAGGACTTTTGTGGAAAACAGATAATGTTTTAGGTCATTCTTATGCAGAAATGTTTAACATTCAAAAGGGTTCACAAATTTATAAGTATCCCTGTAAACTCTTGTGTCACTCCTGATTTTCTTTACCCATCT
>NW_015389461.1:3070-33998 GCF_001527695.2 Protobothrops mucrosquamatus | reverse complement strand
TTTTTTTTTTAGCAAGAGGGAGTTATTTTACTTGCAGATTCTAGAGCTTGGAACAATTTATATTTATTTTTATCCCTCTATATCTTTGCAAAGAATAATTAGATCAACAAATGTAACATAAGCGATAGCTAAAAATATACACATGCAAATAAGGATTTAAATTTCCTATTTTGGCTGGCACAAACATAAGAATAGAAATAACCAGACGAAGATGTTATTCAAAATGCAGGAATTGTGTACAATGTAACATTTATTTAGGCCTAATGCATTACAGATTAGTGGTTACCATTTTTGATATTACTAGGAGTCAATTTATACAGCTAGAATAATCACATTTTTCTCCGACCTCCATGTCTTTTCCCCCTTAACCTTAGCCTTATTTTGTCCATATTCTGCTTTTTGGTGAAGATGATTACAAGCACCACAGAATTCTATGATTCAATATTTTCTGACTGATCATGTGCCATTAAGTTGGTGTCAACTCTTAGCGATCACATAGATTTCCTCCATGAAGTTCTGTCCCTAGCCTTGTCCTTGCTTTGCCATGGTATCTGAGTTTATCCACCTTGCTGCTGAATATCCTCTTCTTCTACTTCCTTCCACATTTCCCACCATTATAGATCTTGACAGACTTGAACACTGGGCCCTATCTAACAAAATGAAATTCAACATGGAGAAAAATAAAGTCTTACACTTAGGCAAGAAAAACCAAAAGTACACAAATAGATTGGGTGAAACCAGGCTTAATAGCAGCAACTGTGAGAGGGATCTTGGAGTCTTAGTGGACAATCAATTAAATATGAGCCAACAGTGTGCAGCGGCAGCTAAAAAAGCCAATGCAATCCTAAGTTGCATTAACAGAGGGATTCAATCAAAATCACGTGAGGTACTAATATCACTCTTTATTATAAAGCCTTAGTAAGACCATACCTAGAATACTGCAATCAATTTTGGTCTCCACACTATAAAAAAGATGTTGAGACTATGGAGAGAGTGCAGAGAAGAGCAACAAGGATAATTAGGGGACTGGAGGCTAAAACATATGAAGAACGGTTACAGGAACTGGGCATGGCTAGTCTAGTGAAGAGAAGGACCAGGGGAGACATGATAGCAGTGTTCCAATATTTGAGGGGCTGTCACAGAGAGGAGGGGGGTCAACCTATTTTCCAAAGCACCTGAAGGCCAGACAAGGAATAACAGATGAAAACTGATCAAGGAGAGATTCAACCTGGAAATAAGGAGAAATTTCCTGACAGTGAGAACAATCAACCAATGGAACAGACTGCCTTCAGATGTTGCTGATGCTTCATCACTGGAGGGTTTCAAGAAGAAACTGGATTGCCATCTGTCAGAAATGGTGTAGGGACTCCTGCTTGGGCAGGGGCTGGACTAGATGACCTAAAAGGTCCCTTCCAACTCTGTTATTCTATTCTACATCCAAGGCCACTGAGTTCTTTACATCTGTGACATATTATTACCATATATTTAGAATTTGAAACTTTTCCTGGTATTGGGAATATTTTCACAATGCAGATCTATTTATATCATTGTTTCTAGCCACGAAGTGACCCTTGGAAATTCTTAGCCAGATTCAATACAGTTAGACTTAAAACTTATTGATGCATATGCATGTAGCTTATAGTTTCTCTGCCAATTCAAAACTCTCAGAGCCAGTTATTCTATATAAACAAAGAACAAACCCTTCACTCACTTGCACTGATGTTACCTAGTTGGGTAATGAACCATCTGCAAACAAACAACCAAACTCATGGAGTTCTAAGGACTTCACTGTTTTTAATATAAAACTGCTAATAAGCAGAAAACAAATAGGTCATACTTACAGATGTTAAAGCCTCCACATTAGCCCCACTAAGACAGAGGTACCGGACCACATCAAGGATTCCATTATTTGCAGCCAGATGTAAAGGAGTTCGCCCATACTATAAAATAAACACGGTATTTTTGCTAAATAATAAACTGGTAAATCTACAAATTCATTTTGTGGTCAGTTGGCAAAGAAAAACATGCCCTCAGTAGAACAGTTTAAATACATCAAGCAACTTATAATGGGAAAAGTTCCATAAAATGCCCATTTTACAGAAATGAGTCATATAAGAGCATAACAACAACAGGACAGCTGGTCATCTCAGATGCACATTTGATTTTCATTTCCTCTGGGCCAAGTGAGTAAACTTTACTTACATTAGAAATTAAAAATTAATTTTAAATTTTCATGCACTGCTATATCCTTGCTCTTAAAAATGTTATGAACTTCCATCTTTACAGTTCAGATGACGGCAATTCTTTAGAGCTGTCCAGACTCATATACGTACTACTATAATTTCAGCTATACAGACAACTCCCACAAAGTGCACAGATTTATTGAGCCAAGCATAAATTGTTCCAAGATATATTTATAGCATACAAAGAGCTTTTAATTTATTTTGAGTTTAGCCTTGCCTACTAATCTGAAGTGAAACAGGACAAAGATAATTTCCTCATAGTAAAAAACAAAAACAAAAAACTACAAACTCAAAATAAGTTCGTCATCAGCTAGTAAATTATGACAAATAAGTAAATATTAGGATAACTCACATGAGAGGGGAAACAAGGGAATTTCCATTTTATGTTTTAATTTCTGTTGTGGTGAGAAAGAATTCTGCTGTTCAAATATAGCAGAAATTCCTGGAATTTTGAATTTTGTCAATAGCTTTATTCTGTACTGATGACTTTACACCAATTGAACATTAGGAAGCAAGATGAATTTATCAATTAAATATATATCAGTAGATAGTAGGAAAAACTGACAAATGGATTAATCTCCTGACAGTTTATGAATTTGTGGAATTAGAATACTAGCAGAAAGATGATATATAATCAAAAGTCTACTTTTCTTATATTCTTTTAGGAAGGAACAAAAACATCACCCTTTTCTATCCAATTCTCTGAATCCCCTTCTCAATTATATTGCAATACAATTCTGAGATTTTAGATTGATAACGATTTAATCTTGAACAATACAATAATGCTTACTGTCCAGTAGAAAAAACTATGAAATGTGTATAAAAAGAACATATTGTCTCTTCTACCCATTTTACAAAGCCTGGAAAATATGTGCAATTTTTTTTATCTTTCAAAATTTTTAGTTTATTCATAAAAGATTAAAATACAAAATACCAAAATATAAAAAAACAGAAAAAATACAACAAAAAAGATATTAACAAAAAGTGTTTTTAAAAAATAACTAAAACTAACACATATACACCTAATGTTCTCCCGAGTTGAATGCTAATTATAATGTAACAATATTATTTTCCCACCCCTTGGCGAAAAGGCAAAACCACTAAATCTACTCGCAAACTGTTAGCCCAGTGGTTCTCAGCCTTTTTAATGCCGCGACCCCAACAGGTCGTAAGTCGAGGACTAAACCGGTCATAAGTCGAGGACTAAACAGGTCGTACGTTGAGGACTAAACCGGTTGTAAGTCAAGGACTACCCAACCGGTCGTAGGTCGAGGACTTTCCCTGCCCGGGAGCGCCGCACATGCGTGGTTCCGCCCCCTGCACCGGCCGAGGCGTAGCTGGCAAGCGGCAGAGACGGAGCAAGCCGACCACCAGCTGGCCCAACTCAAGGGAGGTAAGGCACCCACCGGAAAAGAGAAAAAAATGGCGGACAGCCTTGCTTGGCGACCCCCGTGAAATGGTCGATCGACCCCAAATGGGGTCGCGACCCATAGATTGAGAACCGCTGTGTTAGCCTGTCATCTATAAACTATATTAATAACAAAATAGTTAACAATAAAAGCAATAATAATGAACTTATTATGTAAGAGTATAAGAATAATAAAAATTGTAAATAATAAGAAAAAGACAAGGTTAAAAATGCAAAACCCTCTGTTAACAAACTGTTATTGTAATCAACTGGCTTCAATATTCAATCATCCCAAATATTAATCCTAATTGATACCAGATCTAATATCCATATTTGCTTCTTTATACTATCTCTTATCAATTGCTGATTGATTAGATACAATAAGTCAAGTCTCCAAAGCCAATCTATCTTCCTCCCAAAAAATCAGATAAAATCATTCCTCAAATAGATGTATGAAATCCATTTCCCATTCTCCATCAAACCCACTAAAACAAAAAGCCATTTATTCACCCTACAAGTTGGATCTATATATGTGGGGCTTAGAATACAACACTTCTCTCAGACACTGAGAATTTTTTATTACATTTGTGGTAGTTATCATCTATCTCTTAATATTTTTTTTTAATTACACTAAAAGAAGTGAATTCCTTCTACAGAAATCTAGAAAAATAAAAATATAAAATAAAATATTGAACTATACAAACAGAAACACTCTGACAAGTAGTAATACTTTTAGCAGTTTTATTTTTCAAAGACAATTTCTTTAATCTATATAAAACTGTCTAAATTTCTGGTCCTGCAAGGAGACATCTTGTTTTATAAGATCTCCACATGTTCTCAAAGTCTGCTCAACAAACTAGGGAATTCCTCTGGAATTCTATCTCAAAGCACTTGGTTGCTTTATTTGTGCTAATGTTATTCTCAGAAGAAGTTGAATAAAAGCAACTACAAGCCAACCTTTATTTGGAAACATCTATCTCCCTTTGGAACCAATTCCAAATTCCTTCCATGCACTACTCCCCCAAAACTTTTTGTGCCAAATCCTCTGGACCAAACAAAGATAAGATAATTGAAATAACAAAAACTGGATTGTTTGCTCTTAATTCTGCTTTCCTGATAAACAGTTTCTAGCATGGCTCTGGTTTTAATTGCTCAATCAGTCAAGATTAAAATAATAGAAGACGACAGAGGGCTCATTTACATAAACTTTTTACTTGGCAGCTGGTGACATTTACACTTAAAAATGATTCAAATATATGATTTCACGGGATCAGCTAAAAATCCAACGTTTTCATTTTGAAGTTTTAGCACAGAAGGTCACAAGGTTTTATTTTAGATGACAAAACTATACTGCAATTCTATTTAATTCTCTAAAATTCAAAAATGTTCCTTAATGCTAGCACTTTTGAAATCAACTGCTTTTTTTGGAGGCTAAAATGTTTCATTATTCAGATGTCGTTCATTATCCAGTAGCAGACATCCAAATCTGTCTTGTTTTTTCATCATCTATCAACACCATTTGAAAATAGTTCTATAAGGAAATCCAAACAATCAAGATAGTTATTTAGATTTTATTTATTATTTTTCCATATTTCATGTAATTTACTAACCCATTTCCACAAAGCAAGTATATGAGGTATTGAGCTTTTAAATATCATTACTAGAAGAACAGAATATATTTTTGCATTGCAGTTAATACTAATTTTTGAATGTGTACTGAAAGGAGAAATGCTAAAGAATATTATCTGACAGCTGTTTGTGATTAATTAAATGAGAAAAAAGAGAAAAAGAAAAAATAGAATTTGTCAGAGGGATCTCCTCCCTAACTCTTTCTGATTTATAAAACATAATCATTCTTCTATCCTTTATCATCCATAAACTTTTTTTGCAGTTAAATATTGATTTACTTAGAGCAGTCGCCTCCTTATTCCACCTGCTACACAGAATGGAACAGCTTGATAATTATGTTGAGAGAAAGGTTCATCTACCTGCTATTGAAAAATACAACTGAATAACTAACTTGGAAATACAGACGTATACTAATTATATTCGATCAGTCCTACAGCTTGCACTGCATACTAATCACTTATTTGGACAATGACACAGAAGAGATACCTATGCAAGATAATACAGCTTCAAAAATTCAAAACCAAGTAAGCTGTTAATAGTTACAAAAAAGGACAAAAAGCAGTTTTCATTAGGAAAGTTAGCAAACAGATGCTGATGGCACCATACAGTACAATATTTATTCTCCTACTGGCTCTAATGGCTGTAGGGAAAAATCCCTCTATGTCCTTAAAACATAGCTATTGCACAAAAATTAAATCCTGTATTTTTCCCAAATATAAATGTAGTTCACTAAAAAAAGGTATTTTAATGCACACTCATGATAAATACTTACAGGATTAGATTTATTATTTTTATTACCTTGTTTGTCATATCGATGTTACAGTTTGCTTCACAGAGTGCCATTACAATGGGGACATTTCCATCTTTGCAGGCTACGTGAAGAGGAGTGTTACCATGTCTATCTTGAAAATCTATAGAACAACCCCGACTAATCAGCATTTTTACTACTTCCATCTGACATCTTCGTACAGCAAGGTGAAGGGCTATGTGTCCATCCTAAAATAATAAACGCAGCTAATTATTTCTTCTTACTATGAATGTATATATAAAATCTCCAGACCTATTATGGCAATACCTGTCATATGTAGATATAGATATGGAATATGTTACATGGCTACGGTATGGATAAATTCTACATAAGGTGTGTGTGGGGGTTGCCTTTTTAATTCAATAATCACATATTTCAAGAAATCTAATTTTCAAGAAAAAAATGGGCATCCTTTCCAGAATTACCATATTTATGCAAAAATAAGGTACATTTTCTCTCCCAAATATTTAAAAATGTTTGGGTGTGTTATTTTATATCTGCTCAGTACATGGTAATAAAAGATACTGGCTACCAGTGGTCTTCCGGGTGCGTTTTAAGGTGTTAGTTACCACCTTTAAAACGCTCCATGGCATTGGACCTGGTTACCTCCGAGACCGCCTTCTGCCACAGATTTCCTCCCACAGACCGGTACGCTCCCACAGAGTGGGTCTCCTCAGGGTGCCGTCGGCCAAGCAATGTCGGCTGGCGACCCCCAGGGGAAGNTAATAATAATAATAATAATAATAAATGCAAGCAAATGGGCAGGATGTACAATGAAAGCAAGTATTTGAAATTAAGGCAGATGAGTAGGAGGAATTGCCATCACTTTGGGAGGAACCTCCTCTAGCTGGCTCTGCAGGTGAATGCTTGCAATGGAGCTCTCCTACAGAGCCTCTCCACATAAATGAGCTAGTCAGTGTACAAAAAGTGAGAGATGTCTCTTAAAGTTACTTGTTTTTCTACTTAGTTTGAAAAAAATCCTTTAGACAACTATACAAAGTATATAGTAGCAAAAAGGGATTATTCAGGCTGAGTAAGGAAATCTAATATTAAATGAGAAAAATAAGGGAAGGATACTAAACAATACAGGCGACTGAAATATGAGTCAACCGTGAAGTCAAATAATAACTAAAAGGAGTTAATCACTACACAGTGCTGAGATCTCATAAAAATAACTGCATTTACAACAAGAGTGCTTATGAGTGTATTTAGTTTTTAAAGAATATCTTTATTTAATAATAAATATTGAATGCTATATCCAAAGAATTATTAAAGAACATAACACAGAAAGCTTTGTATTATTTAAAAGCCTGTTAAACGTTTCTCATTCAACCATAAACTAACCTTGTCAGTTGCATCAAGGTCAGCGCCATGCTCTGCCAAACATTCCACAATATCATGGTAGCCTCTAGCTGAAGCTGTCAGAAGTGGAGTTTCCCCTTCTTTATTTTTAATGTTCACATTACAGCCTGCCGTACAAAGTGCTTTGGTAACAAGAAAATAGCCATGCCAAGCAGCACAGTGCAAAGGAGTTTCTTCTTCCTATAAAGTAATTTTGAAGGACTTAAGTTAATAAAGTTATGTCGCACATCCTTTCTGCTTTACCACTATTTAAAACGTCATTGTAAATTTTGACTCAATAAATAAGTATATTCCATGTCATTATTTATTCATGTTTCACGTGCTATCTTATAAATGTAGGATATGAAGCAATCTTCCAATATCTAAGGGGCTGTCACAAAGAAGAGGGGGTCAACCTATTCTTCAAAGCACCTGAACACAGGAAAGGAAGTAACAGATGGAAACTTATCAAGGAGGGATGTAACCTAGAATTAAGGAGAAATTTCCGGACAGTAAGAATAGTTAATCAGTGGAATGGCTTGCCTCCAGAAGTTGTGGGTGCTCCATCACTGGAGTTTTAAAAAGAGATTGGACAGCCATTTATCTGGAATGGTATAAGGTCTCCTGCTTGAGCATGGGGTTGGAATAGAAGACCTCCAAGGTCCCTTCCAACTCTGTTATTCTGTTATTAAAATCTAACCCTACAGTTCCAGATGTTATAGGAGCCTTCCCTACATTAATGTTCTATCACTTGAATAAATGTCCAGCATGGTACAGAGTTTCACAGGTTGGACTAGTACTCAGGAGGTCCAGGTTCAAGTCTATCCTCAGCCAGGGAAACTCAGTGTGTGATTTTGGATCACCATGCCCTTTCAACTCAACCTATACCATACTCTTGTGGGGAAAAATAAAGCAAAACAATCGGTAGTTCCAGCTCATATGTTCACAATGAATTTCTCTCTCTCTCTCTCTCTCTCTCTCTCTCTCTCACACACACACACACACACACACACACACATAGAGAGAGAGAGGGAGAGAGAGGAGCAAAGACAGCTTTTTATATTTCTGAGTTTATTAACAATTTTAAATAAGAAAACACAACTATATTTGCTTTTCAGAAGCTACTCTCACAATTCACAAATATATATAAATAAATCTTCATTACTTACTTTATCTTGAAAATTAGGATTTGATCCAATGCTACAGAGGTAATGAACTACATCAACATGACCATATCGAGAAGCCACATGGAGTGCAGTTTCTCCAGACTGTATTAGAAGACAACCACATGCAAATATTATTTCTTATACCAGACTGTTGAAAATTCCTACATTATGACTGCATTGAGATGAAACAATTTCCAATGATTAACTCCACTAATTTAATTTTCTTCATTTGCATAACTCACTGGAAAAATATATGGGTTAGGATTGCACAACATGCTTGACAAAATATGGTTGTATTTTATGGTTAAGTATAATATGGAAAAACAGCTCATGAGTTCCACTACGTCTACCTGCACAGGTAAAAAACTAGATATGTGGGAATAGTAAAGAACATCCTTAAAGCATCTCTTTTCCATAGGTGGCTGAAACCCTTTTTCAAAATGATTTTTTTTCTTCTCTTCCTACTACTATGGCTAATGTTCTATGAATAAACTAGATTTTTCATTACTTGCTCTTAAATTTAAATTTTAAATTATTAAAAATTAGAATGTGTGGTTTTTTTTTCTAAGTGAAAACAATTTTCCTTACCTTGTCTCTAACATCCAAAGGACATTTATTTGTATGGAGAAATTTCAGAGTTTCTATGTGACCATGCCGAGATGCCCAGTATATTGCATTGGATCCTGCCTGTGCAAAATATTTTATGGTAGTAATCAACAAAACCATACACTAATTTGAGCATACATCCTCAGAATTATAATTTGATGTCAGATAGATACAGCTCATTAGTATTCATGAATTGAAAAGGAAGAACTTGGAAGACTGTCATTTTAATCTGAATTAACTAAAACAGGGGTCTTCAAACTTGGCCCTTTTATGACTTGTGGACTTCAACTCCCAGAATTCCTCAGCCAGTGTGCCTGGCTGTGGAATTCTGGGAGTTGAAGTCCACAAGTCATAAAAGGGCCAAATTTGAAGACCCCTGAATTAAAACAATGTTCATAATCTACAATGATTACTTATAAAACACAGATATTTAATCTTTATCCTTCTCCATTACAGTATTAATATGTAATATGTTTTATTTTATTCGCAATGGCCAATTAGTTTCCCACCTTATCTTGGACATCAACGCGGGCACCTCGCTTTAGAAATAACTGTAGCATTTGAATATTCCCACATCCAGAAGCAATCAGAAATGGAGGTGTTCCATGCTAGGTAAAAACAACCAGTAAATTGTCTATATCAGTACAATTTAATTATAACACAATTCTATAAATTTAATAATGCTCAGTTTTGAACTTACATTATGCATTTTCTTATATATTTTGGAGATATTTCATACTGCTTGATTTATTTATTCTATTAAATTTGGGGAGGGGGAAACTTAAGTAACAAAGATTTGATCACAGATGAATCCATGCAATGATGTATGCTTGGTGTTAAATACATTTAACAGCACACTAGAAAATGATGCACATTTTCTCCAATATATTATAAAACATTCTGTTATCGTATAGAAAATATAAACAAATCTTCTCCCCCAAATGTCTGATTAGTTGCTCAGTGTTTAAAAACAACTACAACATACCTTGTTTGGTTGATTGACATCATAATTGGTCAAAGACCCCAGAAGATGTTGAAGGCCAGGAACATTGTCATCATTGATAGCATGAATGATGGCCTTCATTACAAATGAATCTTCCTCATCCTCAGAAAGTAAGCAAAATGAAGCATAGAGTTGTAAATGGAGGGGGAATAGGAAATAAAAAAGATAATTAATTTGAGGGATAAGAACTCTTATAAGGATCAAAGAAAACAAAATAAGGCCATAGCAATATATTGCAGTTCTGACAGGGTTACTACAGTATTCTTAATAGGAATTGTGCTGCTACACTATATGCATTAGAAGTATGCATTTTCAAATGGCTCAATCTTGAAAGGAGTCCTTCGGTGTCACTGCAAACATCTAACATGTGGCAATTTTGTTCTAATCTAAGGAGATTTTTACTTCCTTAAAAGTGTCCATCTTGCAAGTATAAAGAGGTAATGTAAGAAGAAATATAATAAAAAGGCTTGAGGCCAAACCGATTTACTTATATTTCTTTTTTTTAATCTCATGTCTTTCATTTCTTCGGCTCAGAATTTTTTAGTCCTTTTCTATATTTTGTATTTAATATCTGTCTTGTTTTCTAAAACAGTTCAACATGTGCTAGGAGTGAGCAGCAAAGATTTTGCAGAAGTAAAAAAATATATAATTTAAATGTTGCAGTTCTGCAACAGTAGTCTTATGTTTATTTATATTTTATGCCACAAGAGGTCAAGATTGAAATTCATCTTCCAAAACAGTTGGTTTAGTAACTGAATTTAGTACCCCAGTAAGTAGAAATCACATGAGAAAATCAGCAGATGAACAAAAAGAAAAAAGGATCACTCTGCAAAATTTTTTATACTTTTTTTTGCCTTTTCAAGAACAAATTTGTTCAGTACATATAGAAACTATTTAGGAAAATAAACGTATCCAAATTGTATGAAGTATATATCTTCTAGATTTATACATTTGAATAGAAGCCTCAGAAGGTCAATATAAATAAAGGCAATATACTCTGCTTTAAATTGTAACTATAACTGAATTATATATTTTCAGATGAATTGACATAACTGTTACATTCTTTCAGTATGTAAATTTTATGTAAAGAGGAATTCTAATTTTATAAAAGATGTTATCTAGTAGACCCTCTATTAGACTTGAAACAACCACTTCCTGGTTTTAACTTTCTATGGGGCTGAGGTCCCCAACACCCAGGCTCTGGCCTGTTTGGAATCAGGACCTGCTGGCAGCAGGCAAGCGTGTGCATGAAGCTCCCCTCATGAGTAGCAGCCGTCTTGCACTTGCACACAAAACTTCCCTTGTGCTATCTTGTCTCCCTCCTGGGCTGGCAAGCCAGAAAGGTTGGGGATCACTGTTCTATCTTATATTGTTATACCTTTCACGGTGAATTCTTTAAATTCTTATTCAGTTAAAAAACTAGAAATTTAAATGGTAGTATGTCTGACTCATTTCACTAAAACTTCATACCAATTATCACAACTTGGTCCAGTGTAGTAATGATAAGCTGCATTTAATTTAACCAGGAAAGAGATATAGTCTTCAGTGTTCAACCATTCCTTTAGTGACTGTTCAAAGTTACAATGGCACTGAAAAAAAGTGCCTTATGACCGTTTTTCACCCTTATGAGCATCCTCATGGCCACATGATCAAAATTCGCACACTTGGCAACTGGCATGTATTTGTGATGGTTGCAGTGCCCTGGGGTCATGTGATTACCTTTTGCGAAGCAAAGTCAATGGGGAAGCCAGGTTCACTTGACAACCGTGTTACTAATTTAATAATGGCAGTGATTCATTTAATAAGTGGCAAAAAAGACTGTAAAATGGGGAAAAACTCACTTAACAACTGTCTTAGCAACAAACATTTTGGGCTCAGTTGTGATTGTAAGTCAAGGACTACTTGTACTTCTAATTTATTTCTTAGGGCTGCTAATTTTACTTTATTAATAAATTGTTATGTACAAACACTGCATAAAATAACGATTGGAAACCTGATATGGGAGCTCAGACATATTAGCTTTTGTCCATAACAATATTTTTTAGGTTCAGACCAACTTCCAAGATTCCCGGCCACTTGGCCAGTTATGTTTATGGTAGCTACATTGCATACTTTGCCAATTTGGGGATGGCTGCTTGATAGACATATAATTAATTTCTTAGTAGTAATCCCTATGAGATCTGAAATTCAATTTATCAGTACAGTTAAATAAAATTGAGTCCTGATTTGCATACAACATTTTATCCAAAATTTCCTAAGGAAATTATCAATCTTACATGTTTACTTACCAGAGTATCATCACTTCTGGCCACACTCATGTTACTTCTGGACAAAAATGATCTTGATAATCTTTGGCATAATGATATTAGACGCACTGATTGCTTTTATTAAGAAAAGAAACAAACATTCATTTCTCAGGAAATTTATGTCACATGAGATCTATCATAGGAAAAGGACATATTAAAATGTAGGTTTCTACATGCTGATCTGAAGTTTGTCAAAAATCATGATAGTTATCTAGAGGTAGATGTTTCAATTTCATATCCATTCTCATAATAATTACATTCTTTGTGGAATGTTATATTGCTTTTGAAATTTTTATGCATCCTCACAACATTGTTACTTCCTTCTCCTTCTGAGTTACAGTGGAAGTACTCAACAGAAACCTACATTGCTAAGTTTAGTGAGCAGATGATCTTGCACTATTACTAATTAAAAGCAAGAGACAGAAAATTGAATATTTATATTAAATTTAGCCACTCATCAGTCTTTTAATATTTTTGTTATGATAGCACACACTCTTGTATATCTTACCCCAAAGACAAAGCTAAACTGCATTATCATAAATAATTATTAACCTTACTTTCCATTTTCTTCGTGCAGCAAACTTTTTGAATTTCTCCATATTTACTGCAGAGGCTTTTCTGCTCAGGGCTTGCAGAGTATCTTTTGGCTGTGAGAAAATTAAAATAACACTTTGAAATGCTACTGTCATAGTGAAGGTTGTCAAATGATACAGTTATAATCACGGTTCTCAGATTCATGTGTTAATTTAGTAGGTAATGGCACCACAAAATATAATCCTTAGTCCAAGGAGAAGAAGAATCAGGGCAGAATGTATTGCCTATCAACCACAGAATATTCATCTTTAGTTATTTTATGCAAGTGTACAGTAAGCATTGTATATTTTCTACTGGATTCTTTCCTCTTTGATAATACAGGGCAAATTGATTTAGTTCAAGGGTTAGAATAACTATTAAAAAAACACCAGATAGGAAGAAAACAATTTGGTTAGTGCCTTAGAGGAAGAAAGAAAATGCTTATACTTGTATGCCTCAAAAAGCAAACAAAAATACAAATAAGAGCAATAAAATAGGCAAACAGTATCAAAAAATTTAATTTTATGTATTACATGCTGACCTTGATCCATGGATGTTGCAAGCTGTCTTGAATAGTCATTCTCTTCCTTTTAAATGAGAAACAATTTTATTAAGTAAGCCAATAAATTCTTATTCTATTTTCCTCACCTACCTATAATTTTACAACTGTAAATCAAGTGGGCAGAATTTAAAAGTTAACTTTAAAAGTCCCAGACTAGTATTTTCAACCTAGTAACTACAAACCCACTACACAGCTCTAGCAACATCACACAGTACTAATCTCCATGAAACTTTATTAAAACACATCTATTTAATATTAGAATGAGATAAATAAAAACAAATCATCATGTTAATTTAATGAAGTCCAGGACAATGAAGTGGCAAACATGTCACTGGTTTCAAAAGAAATAAAGTTTAAGTTTAGAAACACAGATATTTCCAACTAGATTGCTGCAGAAGGCACTTGGATTATCATGCTTGAAATATGCAATGCAGTTAGAAGGCCAATATACCAGTTGATAAATTGATGAAATTGTGTACAGATAGTCTTACATCCATTTGTTTAGTGACTATTTGAAGTTACGATACTGAAAAAAGTGATTTACGACCAATTATCACACGACTGTTGCAGCATGGTCACATGATCATGGTCACATGATCAAAATTTGGATGCTTGGCAACTGGCATGTATTTATGACAGTTGCATTGTCCTTGGGTCATGTAATCGTCATTTGCGACCTTCCCAGCAGAAACTTTGGGCTCTATTATGTTGTAACTTGAGGATTATCTGTATTATACCCATAACTTCTACCCCATAACTGGGTGTTTTCATGATGTTAATTGGCCCTAATGATGCTGCTGCTGCTATATGCCAACTTGACTGAGAAGCATAATCTAAAGCATAAAATAAAAAAAATAATCATACCCATCACAAATAATCAATGACAAAAACTCACTTTGGGTCCTTTATTAGAAGTCGCCTTATAAAATCTTTAGCTAGAGCACTGGTATTACTAAAGAATTCTTCCTCAAAGTCATAATTCACTGCAGACACATTGGCTAGCGTTTCTTGTTTTGTCTCTCCAAGAAATGGCGAAGCGCCACTTAATCTGCAAAAATTAATTTTGGCACAGTAAATATGATGTTGCGTGACTTGAACAGAAACATCTCTAGAATCTATTTGGAGCAGAAGAAATACAAATGTTAGTAAATTATTATTGTTTTTATATTGGGTTTTTATCTTTTTAGTGACTTTTATCATTGTCACTGAGAGTGATTTGGGGGCTAAATAAATATTCTGAAATAAAAAAAAAATCTTAAATAAAAAATACATAAACTATCAATGCCCAGGCCAATGTAAATTAGGAGTCAAACAATATTTCAGAGTTTGATGCATTTGGAAATAAAGAAACAGAGGCATAAGTTTAAAATGGCTATGCTATATGGGCATCCATACAGTGGGATGGACCACATCAAATACATTAATTTTTACTAATGAAATTATTAATTAAAATAGAAATAACTGCTTAAAACCATAAAATATTTTCATCTCTACCTGTCAAATAAATTTATCTGCCCTGTAATAATTTCAGTTCAAGTTGATTAATATTACTCTAAACCAGGAGACTTCAAATTTGGCCCTTTTATGACTTGTGGACTTCAACTCCCAGAATTCCTCAGCCAGGCATGCTGGCTGAGGAATTCTGGAAGTTGAAGTCCACAAGTCATAAAAGGGCAAAGTTTGAAGACCTTTGCTCTAAACATTTCCACCCCCTTCACTTTCACATAGAAAAAAGGTGGGCGGTGGAAAATCACAGCTTGTTTTCTTCTATTCTAGTTTCAGTGGTGCTCAATGTATGTATTGATGCCAAAGGTGATGACAGATTCCCCCCAAAATCATCTTGCTTTTTAAAATATACAAATATAATGTTGCTTTTAAAAAACCACAAGTTTATTTAAAAGAGGCAAAGCAAGTCTCCTGCTGAATCACGGTTCTCTAGTCTTAACCATGCTGTTGTCTTCTGCTGCTCCAACAAGCTGTTTCCTCCCATTTATCTCTTTTACCAAATTTACAATTAAAAAAGATGTTTGATAAAAATGTTCATTTGGAGGCACCTAAAATGGTGGACTCATTACTTGCCTCATTCAAAATACTTTTACTGTCACTATCACTGGCTCTATGTCTAAATCAGACATGTCAAAATCAGACATGTCAGACGTATAGGGACTATTTTGCCATTGCCGGCAATGGGGTGGGTGCAGCTATGGTATGAAGAGACCGGCCCACGGGCCGGCAGTTTGACACCCCTGATCTAAATGGAAACCAAGCACCAGATTTTTACAATTTCAAGTAGTTTTCTTTAATGATAAAACCAGGAAGTGGAGGCACTTAAAGTAATTTATATCTGTTTTTAAAATCATAATTTAGAAATGGAAAATCCATGGCCCTTCAGATTGTACCCTAAAGCTCTGATCATTTTTCTGTGTTGGCTGGACTAGAATCTAACAATATTCAGGTTTCTCACTTCAATGGATGGAAAAGTACATTTAAGATATACCAAGTTATATTCCCAAATATCAAAATAATGCTTAGTACAGTTACATTTTCTATTCACTATATACTGAAGTATGTTTTCATATAAGTATTTCTGCAAGTATTTCAAGCTAATTTCATAACAAGATTTCTATGAATATAAACAGATGAGGTTATCATTTACAAGACTGAATAATATTGAGAAAATTACAAAAAAACCCACATTAGGATGTTAATACTTACAGAATATAAGTTATTACACCAATGCTCCTGCAAAGAAATATGGGAGAAGGAGAAAAGGTATTTTTCAGTGCTAAAAGCCTCCTATAAAAATTACCACCAAATACCAGAAAAAAATTGAGAACTTACCACATATCTGCCTCAAGACCAAGTGGTTCATAGTTTACTATTTCAGGAGCTAGAAATAAAGAATTTGCTAAGTTTTTTTAAAAAATACATAAATAATAGAGGGTTTGATATCAATATTTGTTCTGTACGGCAGCAGAAACATTAACAAATGTATTCTATTAGCTGCATTACACCCTAGTGGAGACAGAATCTAAATTCCACTTTCCAGAAAGAGTGAGGAAAAAAGCGCACTGGGCAGTTGGAACAATTTATACCAATTTTAAGAAAGCTACATTAGTTTAGACCTGTGTTTGCAGTATGCATCTGTTCAATATATCCTGATTGCCATTAATCTGTACATATAATCTCAAATGTCACGTTTTTATTGAATAGAATAGAATAGAGCTGAAAGGGACCTTGGAGGCCTTCTAGTCCGGTTCCCTGCTCAAGCAGGAGGATCTATACCATCTCAGACAAATGACTGTCTAGCCTCTTCTTAAAAATCTCCAGTGATGGAGGCAAGCTGTTCTACTGGTTAATTGTCCTCACTGTCAGGAAATTTCTCTTTAATTCCAGGTTGCTTCTCTCTTTGATCAGTTTCCAACCATTGTTTCTTGTCCTGCCCTCTGGAGCTTTGGTAAATAACATGACCCCCTCTTCTTGGTGGCAGCCCCTCAAATATTGGAATACTGCTTTCATGTCTCCCCTATTTCTTTTCTTTAGACTAGTCAAACCCAAGTCCCGCAGCTGTTCTTCGTATGTTTTAGTCTCCAGGCCTTTAATCATCTTAGTTGCTCTTCTCTGAATTTTTTTTCCAAATTCTCAACATCTTTTTTGTGATATTTTAGTCATTAAGCAAAGTTCTCCCAGTTGTGGTCATTAAGAGATTGTGTATGTTAAGTGGAATGTGAGAGTGCCTCGGAGGGTGGAGCATGCTCTGGAAACTTCAGCCTGGTTCCCATCCCACCAGGCAAATGAAAGCCTGCTGCAGGCTCTTGACAGGTCATACTATCTTGCAATCTTTGGTTTCTATTTAGATGGCACTTTCGTTTTTTGCTTAGGCTGTACTAAAATAAGTAGAGAAATCTGTCAACCTTTCTTAAAATATATTTATGCATTGTTTCTTTCTGCTTGCATGTACTGTAGTATAGAAACCTACTGCATTGTCCTTTCAACTTATTTAAAAATCAGATTATTTTAGAAATATTTATGACAGGTTTGATACACTTACTGGCTTATTGTCAGTGGATAATAACTTAAAATTGCATATTTCCACCACCTTTGTGCTTTTGCTTCATACTGATGCAAGTATTTGTATTTGTACTTAAACACTCAGACACTTTTATTTAGCTCTATTTAATTTCAGCTTACTTCAATTCTTATATTTTCTAATTTTAAATTGTTGTTTTCAGCTCTTTTTTTAAAAAAAGCTATCAATTCTTTCTTTTTTCATCTTTTCTTCCTTAAATGTATAATAGAGATAAATATCTTTTGTTACTCAGCTATATTTTCCCCATCAATATCATAAACTTTCCTGCTGTCAGTCTATAATCCTTTATTTCAAATGATTCACATTGGAATCATTCAAATGATTTCAAATGATAATTTTAGTAGAGATTTACATCCCAGAAGTTTCTGAAAGCAGATGAAACATAACCCAGTTCCATTAAAATAGCATCAAACCTACTGAACAGCTAGAGAGAAAAAAAATAATCAGGCAAAACAAGACAAACTTTTAAATACATAATAGGCCTAGCACTCCATAAGGCAATACTTGGGACAATACAAAAAATGAAATTTTATTTATTCATTTATTCATTCATATAATTAAAATGAAATATAGTTAACGAGTTATCCTCAGTCACATGTTAATCCTTTTCTTATCACAAATTATTAAGTGAATAATTTGATAGCTAAATGAATTAGATAAATAAATAATACTACCATCTAAAAATCTCTAGCAACAGCACCAAAAAGCTTTCATCATTAATATAAAAAGAAAGCTCCTACTATAATAGCCAATATTATTTATCTTATTTATTTAGATATGCTGTCACATCCATTTTGTAGTTTTTGGTAACTGACAATATGTAAAATTAAATTTATGTCATCCTGAATCATTGAAAAAATATTCTGAACTGAGTAAATATGTTTGTTTTAAAATTCCCTCTTAAACTAACAAGGAGCTGGTCTCAAATCCAAATAATATTAGATTCTACAACAGAAAAAGCAGAGCAAGCTGGCATTATAGTCATGGATAGGCTTACATATCATACTGCAGCTTTTTAGGACAGGGTATGCTTTCCCTGGCTGTTGAGAAAGTAAGAAAACTACAAGACAAAACACAGAAAGACAAATCTACAAAGAAGATGCCACTTATTTCCTCCCTTCAGGTATCAGAAGTTGGGGAATATAGTATAAGGCCTTCAATATTAGATTTAGTTGCTGAACAGCTGGTTTCTAAATTCTTAGGCCACATGTGTCAAAGCAATTTCTTTAGTTAAGTCCATGTATAAACTTGTAATAAGTAAGCTATTTTATTACCATCATAAATATGTGTAGGGAATTCATATTCAATAATTCAACTAGCATCTTTTAAAATAGTTTCTTGATCAGCCTTATTCAACCCAGATGTGATGAAACATAGCCCATGAAGTCTACGAATTCTGTGGACTCTAATCTCAACATATCTGGAGGGAGCCAGAATATTTTACATGATCTTCAAGAGGTGCCCACTGGGCACTATATTATAGTAATCTAGTGTGGACATTATTATAGAGAGTGGGTAACTAGCCATGTTCTGTTTCTCCAAAAAGGAATGCAATTGGTACATCAGCAAAACCTTGAAAAATATGCTACATGCTCTTTATGTCATTTGAAAGTCCAGCACCTAATTAAATCCATCCAAAACAGAAAGAATATTTTTCTAGACTGATAAATCATTAATCAACAGGACTTTTATTTGGATGGAATTACTCTTATCCACGGCTTTTTTTCTCATAGAACGTCCAGAACGGAGTTCTGGCACCTTTTTTGGATGGAACCTTGTAGGGTAGGCAAGGCGGGTTGTATGATGTGTGTGAGTTCTGGCACCTTTTTTTTTTTTTTAAAGAAAAAAAGCACTGATCCTAATCTCTTACTTATTCCAGATACAGATTATAAGGATAAATGTAAAGAAGAAACAGAATGGAGTATACGCAGTTCATAATTAAAATTAAACTCCAGGTTGCCTGATGATATATCTCAGGAAATATACTGTACTATGGTGATGTTGAACAGCAAGGAATTATTTATCAGACTTTATGGGAATTATAGCAAAATTCTTATAGTGCTACACTACAATCTTCAATACAGTACCATATCTAATGCTAAAAATTAAGAAAATGAATGTCTAATCGAAAATGTTCTTAAGAAGGTCTCCTCAGTCTAGCACTCTGTGTCATACAGTGGTAAAATAGCTACTCTGGATAGGATGCTAACAGCTCTCTTCATTGCTTCTCCTCAACAAATGAAATTTGATAACAACATTCATTCTATTATTTTCCTCAGTCAAACATATATGGCTGATAGCGAGAATAAGTATTCAAGGAGATTTTGGGAATCAGAATGTAAGTAATTCACCTAGTTAAAAGAGGATTTTTATAAACTAATGGAGCTGGGCTTTTTTTTTGCATTTTTTCCTTTTAAATGTAGGTATCCATGCAATAAGAAAGGTTAACACAGTTGTATAAAATTCAGACTGCAAAAATCTCAGTATAGAAAGCAAAGGACAAAAACAGGACTAAATTCATCAAAATTGTCATTTAGATGGACTATCAAGAACACATCTGCTTAAAACTATCAGACAAATTTTAATAATAACAAAATGATGAAATGTAATACTTACCAACAAATTCAGGTGTCCCAAAAATATTCTTAAACTCATTGCTGAAGTCTATTTTGTGTGCTAAGCCAAAGTCAATGATCTTGATGTGTGGTTTTGGTACATTTCTATCCAGCAGCATTATGTTTTCAGGCTTCAAGGAAAAATATTGATTGTATGTGAGCAATTCCAAACCACACCCATACTTTATTTTAAAAATAAAAAAAATTAAAAATTAATAAGTTCTTATGGGTAAATATAGCCCTCTCTTGACAAGAGGTGTCTGCAGGATTGGGGCTTTCATCAAAATGACAATAGTAGTATTGCACCATTGTGATGCAACCTGTCTCTTGAATACACATGTATAGCACTGTACATACAAAAGTGGTAAGCATTTCATCATTTATCCCATCTAGATCATACCTGAGGATGCCTCTCTCCCTGAATTTTTTTGTCTCTAATAAAATGAAGTTGGGCAAATGCCAATATACAAATATATGCAGACATACATATAAGAGTTTCCCAATGTATACTGTATATAGAATATCCATAAAGATATGGCTCCATAAACATAATCAGTAATCTATTATATCCTACTTTATTATAATATTCTATTATAATCTATTATAGTCTTGCCACATAAAGAACCTTCAAGATGTCTTTTGTTTTCCTGAACAAAACTTTACATTAGCATTTATTCTGGGTATCCAAATTGTAAGGGGTATCCAAAGTTTGAAAAAGCTGCTTGTTCAATGTACCTTAAGATCAAAATGTGCAATTTGCAGAGAGTGCAGATACTTAACACCATTAAGAATTTGCTTGAGAAATTCTGTGGCCTCCTCTTCAGTCAAAGATTCCTTTTCAGCTAAAAAATCAAAGAGTTCCCCTCCTGCAACGCTGTAAAAAATAGGAGCTTTAATTATGACTTGAACACTTTCCATTAAAAAAAAAAACAAATGTGAAGGAGTCTGCACACTTTATGAAGAAAAATATCTACTCTTAAAAGCTTTCTACACTATTTAACAACTATTAAAATGTTTAATTAAATTTGCTAAGTATTAATACAGATTTATAAAGATTTTTGGCCTTTAGAAAACTTTGCAAGAGAGAAACAGCAATGTCATATCTTAAAAATAAAACATTAGTTTAAGCAATAGAGTGGAAGAAAAATATGACACATGGTTATTCACCGATTATGATGTAAAATCTACTTTCCTTTGTATTCAAATGTATTCTAAGTCATAGAAATTAAAATGATTTTTTCAATATTATATCACACTTTCATATGTTCTAAATATTATTGGATAGTCTTTGAATGGAACATATTCATAAAACTATTAAATATTTTGGTTTTCACTTCTTAAAAAAATCAGAAAGACAAACACATCTATTTCTATTCTATCACCTTCTGATAGTGTTGAGCCTTAGCTAGCATGAAAAAAAACTACTTTTTAGCATATTTTTTTCATTGATATTCCTCTATTCTATCAGCTATTCTCAAGTTATCAATGAAATACTGCATAAGGTCTCTCTTTTTACAACTACCATCCTAAACCAAGAATGCAACTTTTTAAGGGGGCCAACTGAGTACTTGGTGAATGGATGTCATGCTAAAAACCACAGTCCAAACAACTGGCAGAAATGCAACAGGCAAACAATCTCTCATTTAATTAATATATCTACTATACTAATATTAGTATTAACATATTATTAAAATTACATTAAATTAATTAAACATAGTTAATAAGAAAATTCCTTATATAATTTGATGGGTCTCTCTCTTAAATAAAAAAAAAAACACAATTTGTTGACCCAGCATTTGTTGTAGGTTACCATGGGTTATAGATCTGTGTAGCTGTCTTAGCATATGAATATTGAAGCAGTGGCTGGAACATTATTACATGTTCTTAATAAATGAGGAAGTTTATATCTATATAGGCATGTACAGTAATCCCAGAACGCTTCAGCTTTCAAGACGAATATCAGTATTTTGAATTGTGCCTGGAAAGTAACTGTAGATTGGTCAGACTTACATAAAATAGGCACAGCATGTTCTCTGTGATCGGTTAACAATCTGGATGTTTCGTGCTGAACAATTGGAATGTTCAGTTTTCAAAAGCAGTTGTACAAAAAACATCATGTAATTCAATCTGGAAATAACTATGTATGTATGACAAAGGCCAAATCCCTATTTCTATTGAAAACTGGTCCAAACCTTTACAGGGACAATCATCTTATAGATACCATCCTGTTTTTAAAAGCTCTAATCAGATGCTTCTGGCTTCTGCTTCTGGGAAGGTTTTCTATGTCTTAGCTAAGGAGCATTCACATTATACAGATATCATCTCTTATCTTGTGAAACACAAATCTGCCAATTCTAAATGATTGATAATGCAAAGAACATGGTATCAGCAACCACAGTTCTATATGCAGTATAGCTTTCATAATTAACACTTCATAGCATATCTAAAATCATATTTTTCCAGTAACAATTAATTGTATCTATGGAATTTTAAGACTCGAATATGAAAACATATGTAAATGTCTCAAATAACATATACATCCATGTTCTGTGCTTATGATTGCTCAAAAAAAAAATATGATCAGCTCCTCTCCAAACAAATCTCTTCCTCAGTTTATTATTACTCTATATTGTTTATTCTGCCAATATTTGCAATAGAGTTTACAAACCTAAACAGAAATTTTACACAAAAACAAAATATTATTCAGTGATGGGCCACAGCAGGAGAGACACAACGTACTAAAGGTTTGGATGCTATACTATAGATATATTACTACCCCACCACCAACAATAATAGCAATATTTTATTGAGGAGTTATTTTAAGTTATAGCACCTTGGCTATTACTCAACCTCCATTGAAAATGTAAGTACTTTTCTTTTACTATAAATGAACAAATAAATGAATCAATATATTGATAGTGATTATCTATAGGTCAAAGCAAGAATCCATTCAATACAAGTTTAGAAACCATTCATGGCTTCAGATTTCTAACATTTTTATCAATATAAATGTTTTGCCCAGTACATGTAATCTGTGTCCTGATTAAAGAAAATGTATTTTAGAATTTGTATAAACAAATAGATTGTATTAAAAAAATATTTATACTGACTACTAAAAGGCGAATAATGGGGAAAGTAGCTTATTTTAGTGTTATGACTAAGATATCTAGAGCAAAACACTTTGAAATTAATAAGTTCTTATAGTATACAATGTATTATACCCCAAAAGCTTTTTTTAAGAAAACCATTTAAATATATTTATTTTATTGCAACGGCTCAAAGTACTTATTATGTTTTCTTTATAAATGAAAATACAGAAGGCCCACCAGCAAGTTTATATGGAATTCCAATAGGTTTTTGATCTTTAAAGTCTCACATAAATAAAAGCAATTAAATAAAAGTAGTTAAAGCAAAAAAGATGTTTCTTTCTTTCTTTCTTTCTTTGGGAAGAAAAGTGGATTACATTATACCAGAAAATAATTCCTTTTCTAGCAAGTAAACTGTTACCCAAGCTTTGGGATTACAAATTATATCTCACAAGATATAATTATAGGTCTTAAGCATTTAATGTGAAACAGATTAGCTTATAAAAATAGCATTATCTCTCTTAATGAATTAGCACCAACATACTTATATGCCTTTATTAATGAACCAATTAAATAATTAAGGCACTATCTAAAGACATTGTCCATGGAGATTTATATTCCCAGTGAGTTTAACAAAATTAAAAGGACTTTCACTGAAAGTAGTCAAAAAAATCAGCAATGTTAATAAAGATTAGATTAATATGATAGGCTTTCATATTAGCAAATCATCCCATTGTATAATTTATTAATAGAAAAGATTTAAATTTGCTAGATTTTTTCTTGCTTGATAAGTGTTAAAAACCTTTACTTGCTTGGCAAAGTATTAAAGTACGATATAGGTATCATCTATTGGATATAAGGACATTATAGATGACAATTTCATCATTTAAAAAGACATGTGCTTTACCAACTACATGTTCACCATTTAAATAGACTCTACAGCACAATCTGAAAGTATTACTTGGAGGTGCAAATCTATTTTCCACAAGGAAAAAGAGGATTAATTCTTAACCAAGAAAGCTCTCAAACTGGCAAAATACTTTCTATCACTGGAGGTCTAATGGAGGGAAAGATTTAAAATCCCACAACAAAAGTCATGTTTCTTTAAGCCTGGACACTATCTTGGATATGAAGAACTTGTTTTCATATCTACTATAAAACCAACCTTGAATTGCTATACTTTGTTTATAAAAATTTATGATATTATTTTTCTATGTTAAACTAGACAACCCCTGCCCCACTGGATCATCGTTTCAAATGTATTTCTTTATCTAAAAAGAGAAACAACATGATCAGGAGTCAGCATTGGGAATGAGAATGACTTCTGATTTCCTGCCAGCTTCCCCATTGAGTTTCCTTATGGGAAGATAGCTGGGAGAATCAAAAATCTTTCTTCCTTCCTTCCTTCCTTCCTTCCTTCCATCCATCCTCCCTCCCTCCCTCCCTCCCTCGTACTTATTTTCCAAGAAAGAAAACATGATAATCATTCAACCTTAAAAACAGAATGAGAACTAAAAGCAAAACTCCGGCCTGGATTATCATTTGAAATGTCATTTCTAAATATCCACCTTAAGTGGGGAATGTTCTTTCAACCACAGACAAATCTTCTGAAATTAAGACTGTGCTAAGATTTATAATAGCTAACAACTAATACAGAAAGAACAGACAACTTAAAATTAGAAGCATCCTAAAAAAAACCATTATCAACAGAATTTTTTTCAAAATTATTTTTTCATTTAAAATTTATATAGCCACCCATTTTATATGAAACTCTGTGTGGCTCCTAACCAGCAATTAAAACAACAATAATAAAACAGCATAATACATAAATTTATTAAAAACATCAACATTAAAAACCTGGCACTCAAGTTAATCTTCTGACAGACAGTCCCTCATAAAATCTTCTTATTTCCAGTGATATGCCCCCATACAGGTGTGAATATTCTGACTGTATGCTTTAAATGCACTGACATTTTTTTCATGTAACATTAATCCATTTGTTCCTCACTCTTTAAAAAATTAATGTGACATTTTCTAGCTTGTTCATGACTGCTGAGAACTAGCCAATAATTACAAGAACATGCATTAGTAGAAACAAATGTTCATGTTAAAAGTTTTCTATTCTACTCTAGAACTGTATAAATAAGTCAATTAAGTGCTCTAAAGCTTGGCAGGCCCTCAAAGCCAACATTGCAAGCTTCAAGTGGCTGTGGCAGTTTCAAGGAACGGATCCAGTGGGGTGCTTCATTTAGGAGCAATGCTTCATTGGAAGATTTGCACAAGCCTATTCTATTAATTGACATTCTTTAATAGAATTGTTTTTGTTTAATAGAACATCAAATATTACTAAGTATGGGTAGCTTGAGGCCCACAGTCTCATACTGTTGCATCATATGATAACAGAACTGTTATAGTTCTGAGAATTATATATGTTTCCAGCAGATTTTGAAAAAGAAAACTGATGAAGTACATTTCCAATGTATATGTCAGAAATGAGTAAGTTGCTTCCTTATGCCATTCAGACCTTAAGAATATCTGGCTCTCTTGTTTTGCTCAGATAGGCTTTTATATAGTTCAGTGAATGAACGAAAAGCACAAGGGAATACTGTGGAAAAAAACTGGCCTCATGTTTGAAAAATGAAAAAGATGTCACCGAGTTTACTGTATTGCTTTCAGGCTGTTCAACCAAGAACAGTGTTCTGACTAACTTGACATTTTGCTCTTGCAGAAGGAATTACACTGGGGGTGAAGAAAGGAAAGGCAACTGACTGTAAGGAAGAAGAAATGTTAGAGTGGAAGAAGGATTCTGAAGAATTAAGCTGGACGGGAAATAAAACAGGCTGTGGCTGTAGCACAAGTTGCCTGTGCTGAGAAAAAGAGAGTACAAAAATAACTTACAGTCTGCAAATGATTAACAGCATTTTAAAAGATGCTGATTTAAGGCAAGTAACATTGCTTCCAACATTGCTTTTGCAGAATGAGAGCCGTGATCTTCAAAATGAAACCCAGATTTCAGGAATTATGTAAAAGAAAGCAAATATTTGATACATATATTCCTTGCCCTGGATTGACAACTCCAGCTATAATAAATCTAGAAAATTCTACTCTTGGTATCCCACAAATTCATGTACTGCCTGCCACAAGCTACAGAACATGCAGACAAAACCCCCTATATTAACTGTAAACTAAAATTAATGGTCTATAAACATGGTAACCCATTTACAAAATCAATTGGTTCCCATCTGCTTATACCAACTATTCTCCTCCACACATACTTCTCTATCAGAGAAGTTTCATTCCCTTTCATATAAGAACAGGTGAGAAAGAAATAAGAATAACAAGCAGAGAAAGGAAGAAAAAAGAAGTGGTGGCCAGACGGTGGGGGGAAGGAAATGAGAAGATAAAACTGGATACTAATGAGTTGGGAAAAGGTAGATGGATCAAAAAAGAGAGAGGCATTATAAAAGTTAAAATTCAACAGGCTCAGCTCTTTCCAAGCAAATAATCTTCAGGGTTAATTTTCAAAGGTACCCATGCTTTACAGCACACAAAGTCAAAGATACCTGCATACAAATGCCTTTATTTTCAACTGTTTATTCTATTCTTATAAGCAAATGTAGAATGACCCTCACAATGCAAAGATAATTACTGGGTGGATGGGTGGGTGGAGAGGGAGAGAGGAATAATCCTCATTTTCAAAACTGATACAAAAGCTTCATTTCCAAAACAGGCATTACAAACAACTTAAAAATTACTTACAGTTCCAATATAAGAATTACATCCATTTTACTTTCATAAACATCATGGAGTGTGATCACATTGGGATGCTGGATTTCTTTTAATATGTTTACTTCTCGTTCAATGTCTTCACGGCTCACACCTCGACGGCTGGATTTTGTTCTTCGTTTTTTAATGAATTTTGCAGCATATTGTGCTCCAGTGGTCTTCTCACGACATTTCCTTACTATTGCAAACTGGCCACTGGAAAAAAAAACACAAAAATAAAATAAAGTAGTGCTTTTTAAAGTACAATAATATCCTGGTGAAAATAAGAACTGTTACACAAAAGTACAGGATGAACGTCTTACATTGACTAATCATTGGTCTATCTGCCTTAGTAAATCCTGGGTAAAAATGTAGAATAATGGTGCAAAGCTACATTTTTTTTTTTTGCATTTATCCTAGTCCTTTTAAGCTAAAACTGTCTGCTAACACATCCACATTTTAAATATAGCCAACATTTAACCCGAAAATGGGGGAGGGGGGGGAAGAAAACACTACAACCCTACCGAAATAAAAATATGTGAACAGAAAAATAGGCCTTTTTTTTTGGGAAAGCCTTCAAATGAACTTAAATTTAACCAAAAATATGCATTTGATATTAGAACATCTATTATATCTATTGCTTTTTCAACTTACTCTCTCATCATCAAAAACAACAGTAATGAAAAAGTTAAAAGACAAGTAATTCCTCAACCCCACCTCAATTTGACTTTTGCTGTCAGGCTTCACACAAGCACAGCAACGTATCTATATTATTCAGAAACTCAATCTTGCATAGCATAACTAGCAAACAACAGAAACTTCAGACTTGACATGATTAAATAAGATGCTTTACTGCAGACAAGAATAAAGTCACATGCAGTAAATCTGTGTAATAAACAGCTCTCTATATAGGTCAGCCCTAGGGTTAAATCTTCAGCCATTCCTCCTACCCTTTCAAATTAATGGACTTGCAGCCATTTTTTAAAAATAAATATTTTATTAATTTTTTAATTTTACAATCACAAGTACTTAATAAACAATGTGTTGTCTGGATCCACTGGTAATTCAGTGGTACATATTAACTTTCTCAGTCTAGTTCCAATACTACACCATCCAGTGCTTCCTTGGTCCTCTCTTCTTCTGGTGGTATGCATTTTCCCACACTTGGCAAATACAATTCTTGTTATTGTTAATACATATATAATTAAGTATAGACATCTTCATCACATTTTTCTGGTATTATACATAATATTGATTGTGTCAGTTTATAATATATTTTCTAGCCAGAACATATCTCAATTGCATTTGCACTTAAAATCCATTTGTTCAATCAATATCCTGTTTTTCCCACTTTTTAAAAAAAAAATATTTCCCATCAATGTTCAAAATATCTCTATCGCTTATAATTTTCTCATAATAAATTATATTTGGGTAACCAAAAGCTTCCCTTATTCAAGGGAAGCTTTTGAATTTTCATATTTCACATCTCATAACACAATATTCTAGTTACAAATCCTATACTTCTAATTATAATAATACTTTTCTTTCTAAGAGTTATCTATTTTCTTAACCATATTCATCTGTTTAATAGTATAATATACCATCTAATGGTCAAAATCTCTATTTTCTTCGGTCTTATTCTAGTTTTCTTTCTTTGCCAAATAACTTTCCAAGTCAGTGCATTTGAACCATCAAGTAATTCTTCCTCTGTTTTTATATATATTGTTTGGAATGAGGAAGAGAATTTGATTGAAGTATTTTTGGAAGAATGCTCAACCCATTTATATTAATTAAACAGCCTCCATCCTTCTCCTTCAGTTTTTCTTTTCATTTCTTGTTTGTCAATATTCAGCATTTCTCCTAACAGCTTTATCATCCATTCGATCAGCTCTTCTTCCTTATCTTCAAATGTGTTCTGAGATCTTGACAAGTAAGATATCTTTTCCATTTCTGGTGTTATCACTGCATCTTCTAATTTTTCATTTGTCTGTATCTGTCTGTTTGTTCCTTCCTTAGATCCTCCATCTCTGGATCCGTTTCTTCTAATTTTCCTTGTTTTCTGGGTTACTAGTTCCTTCTTTTGTAGTCATTGTCTGATTTGTTAAGTTTAGGCTAGAAAATTGTTCTTTTATCTCATTTGCATTATTTTTAGTCTCATTATGAAATAAAACAATTGACTCTTGGATTTATTTCAACATAGAAAGAATTTCTTTCTGAGATTCATTAACATTTTCTTTTTGGTATATCAAGCTGGGGGCTTCGGAGACAAGTGTTAAAGATGGTTTTTTACCATTTGCGGCTAAGTATGGAACACCCATTTTATTTTTGTATGTAGTTTTTATAGTCCAATAGGGTCCCCAACACAGATAAGCAGCCCAAGAGTTTTTTTTCCCTTTTCCCAGCTGCAGTCTGCAAAAGTGAAAGTTTCCAGGAACAACAGTCTTATTTAAGACCGGGCTTCAAGCCAAGTTTCCTTTAAGCATAATAAATTGTAGTGCTGTGATTCTCCACTACATGTCTTTTGACACCGTCTTCCAGCTTTACAAATCCAAGCCTATGTTAGACTTTCAAATCTTTTCTAAAAAAACCTCTCAAAGGTACTTTTAGTCTCCAAATTTCAAAGCTATATATCTGTATTAATTCCAAATTGATCTTTAGTTTTCTCTATTTTCCCCCAAAGCAATTAATCCGCCGCTTTTTTTTTCCTGAGGGAGCGGGGCAAAAAATTCCCTTCCCTCTCTCATTGGGGAGGATTCTTTGCTTTGGGGATTCTTTTTTCCAGGAAAGTAGTATCAAGGTCAGAAAAGAGGGTAAAATCTCACCCAGTTCCATCCACGTTGCTCAAAAATTACTAGTTAGTGCTTATCTTCAGTTCTCATCAGCTTCTGACTGGCCACACAAATGTAGCCAGTCTTTCCCCCGCCGGCTTGGAGGTCTTTCTCGGATCCAGCGGAAGAGCCGCCCCCCTCCACAATCAACGAGGGTCCCCTCCTTCTTCATCGCCTCTTTGGGGCAACTTTCAATCCTTTTTAGGAGCCCCATCTTTCTGCATCCATCATGCCGCAATGTCTAACCGGAAGTCGACTTGCAGCCATTTTTTTACCCAGCTTTGAGACTGGGATATACCTGCTAAATGTGTCTGTCTGTCTGTCTGTCCGTCTATCTAATTAGTTCTGTCTGATCTGAATATCTCTTGTTCCAACCTCACTATCTCAAACTATATTCTGCCCTATAATTAATTTTTAAAAAGAATTTTTATGATTGTAGAGTTACAATCACATTATATTACACAATAGCATCTACATCCTGGTAACAAGCCATTTATAATCTCCATATATTTGGCATTCATAGAAAAATAAAATCATGTCAATCCTGAAAAAACAATGATTTCATTTTTTAAGCATGTAAATTTTACAGATCTGCTCAAGCAGGTTCCCTATTCTTTCTTTTGTTTCCTTCGCTGGATATGACAGTATGTGGTTCAGGGCAGTTCCTCTGGTTGTGTGAAATTGAAAAGAAATTGTGCCCTTTCACATTGTCATAGAAAGAAGGCTTAAAAACCAAGAAAGGGAACTTGCAAGAAAATTGGGATTAAAAGCCTTGGCAATTATAGAAATATATATAAATAAAAATTGAAATGCTTCAAAAACTTATCTAATATTTCAGGAGGAAGTTTTAGAAGTGGCCCAAAGGATGCAGTTGAAACTGAGAGCCGTGACATATCCCC
>NW_015389461.1:0-2569 GCF_001527695.2 Protobothrops mucrosquamatus | reverse complement strand
ATGTTCAATGCAATTTTTCTCATTCCATGTTGCTTAGTTCTATCTATCTATCTATCTATCTATCTATCTATCTATCTATCTATCTATCTATCTCTATCTATCTATCTATCTATCTATCTATCTATCTATCTATCTATCTATCTATCTATCTATCTATCCATCCATCCATCCATCCATCCATCCATCCATCCATCCATCCATCCAAACAACCCATCCATCTAAATTTTAAGTAAAAAAAAAATCCAAACTTGAGATAATGTTATTAGAACCAACCAAAATACAATTCAATAAAAATCTTTGATTTTATGTAAAGATGTGGAATATGCATTTGGGTAAGTGAAGAACAGAACAATAAAAAGAACCGATGAAAAAATGTTGGTATATTTCACTCAAAATTGCAATAGAGTTAGAAAGGTGGCTAATATGTTAATGTTACAATTTGGAGGTCAAATAAGTATACAAAGAATATATCTAGGGAAACATGAATGAAAATTAAAACTACTTAATTGACTTTTTGTTTGGAAATAATTTTTCAATTCCAATTTGAGCAAGAAGAGAAAGCTTATTTGAGAATATAAAACCCCTGCAATAAAAGAATATGACAAGAGTACTTATCAACTATAACTCTTTTGGCATTAGTTACAGGATTTTAACCAAGAACAAATGTATAAGGTGTCTATTGCAGTATTCACTATTAAGAATCATCAATATCCCCAAATATGATCATAAAATGGATGTGTGTGCCATAGCATTCAAAAGCATCATTTTACCAACCATGTGCAAAACTGATACTAATAGAATAAATAATAGAATTTTAAAATCAGTGTAAAACCTGCTGCAGTGTTAAGTAAGCACTGATACCAATCTAAAACAGAGGTCCCCAATCCCTGGGCCTAGCATGGCAACAACCGGTCCGCACAAACAAGCAAAGCCCCATATGCAGGATGCAGGCAGCACACAAAGCCAGGCCGCCTCCGGTCCGTGGAAAAACCTCTCTTCATGTAACCGGTCCCTGATGCCCAAAAGGTTGGGGACCTCTGATCTAAAATAATGTAAAGGAAGGTGATTAATTTACATAAAGATCAGATATATGTGCAAGCCTACTTCTTAATCGTGAAAGTCGAAATGGTTCTGTTATACCAGTATACCACACCAGAAATCATAGTTTGTGTTATATTATTGATAACTCAGCTGCTAACCATTGAGAAGTTAAAGTCAGTTAGGGACACCTAAACAGATTGCTATAAAATGTAGATCTAAAAAAGCTCTGTTTTGAGCAGATGGAAAATAAAAACAGACCAGCAGTTTTCTCAAAATACAATATGCATACTGATTACTCCCTTCGTGGCTCATTACCAATGATAAACTTGCAACATTTCAGTGATCATATGAACCACACCATTATGAATGTACAATCCCAGAAGGATCACCTTTGACAGCCATATATGAGAGATCAGATTAAAAATGATCCATTGGAAAATGATATTACAACCATTTTTTTCTCCCAACTAAGATCAAGAAATCAATTTTTTCCTTATTAGCTGCTTGGGCTATCATAGGATTACATTTAGAAATACATTAGTTAAGGTTCTCACATAGTTAAACTATCTGTCCAGTGCAAAATTGTACAGAATATCTTTACAAGATATCTTTAAAGCCACATTTAGACATTTGAGAGCAAATGATGGGCATTCAAAACAGCTGCTATGATCATGACCACACCAAAACACTGATTTACCAGAGAGAAAATAGATAACAGCCCTCAACATCTTTTCAATCATTTCAGCTTTTAATTCAGACTTTAAAAATTGTTCAACAAAATCATGTAACTATCAATCAATATTTCAAGTAACATTTCTTCAGATGTCTTCCTTTTTATCTGTTGTAATTGCAATACATATCAATTGGTAAGGTAAACATATATGGCACTGCGGTGGCAATGTAATTATGACGTAGCCTAAATTTGTGATTTGGACAACATGATTAATCTACTGTAAGCAGACCAAAATAGCTTTAAGATAAAAGTTCATTTGTTCCTCTTTTTTAAAATAAACACCCTCCTCCAACTTCCCTCCTGAATCTGTAAAATTCAAAAATTTGCCCACATTGTTTTATAGATTATCAGCTACAGATACTTCTGTATTAGGACATCTATAGAGATATATCTCTCCAATAGTAAGGAATATGTAGACTTGTAATAAACTTTCTATGAATTAGCATAACGTGCTTTTAGAAGGAAATCTCTATTAGGAAGCTTAATAAGGATTCCTAGGATACTAAAAACATGAGCAGTTCTGCTAAGCAATACCTATGAATCCAGTATCTCATTTCATACAGATGCTTCCAGAAATCCCATGAGATAATTATGGAAAGAGGTTTTTTCCCCTCCTATTATTAAAGAACAACTCGAGAATTTTAATACAGTACTAACTGAATGGTTATGTGCTATTAAATCAGTCAATTCTCAATCACCACACAAATAGGCTTTATTCAGGATGAAAAATATAATACACTGTCATAATTTATTCCAATGAAATTCAGGCATTAAATACAAACATATACATTAAGA
>NW_015389460.1:170701-173410 GCF_001527695.2 Protobothrops mucrosquamatus | reverse complement strand
TTAAGCAGAGCCCCTCAGAAAGGCAACCCACTTCTCAAGCGTTTTGCAACTCTGAACAACTCTTGTGTTGCTGCCTGTCTACGAGCCAGCTGCCAAGGGAAAAGGGGATTTCCTGCATGTTCCCCAAATATTCCCCCTAGCCTAGCCCCCTCCCAGCTTTCAGCTCAGCGGACCTGATGCAGACAAGGACCCCTGCCTGTCCATAGACAATCCCCCCCCCAGGGTGACTTTTTTCCTTCCCATTCAAGCCTGCAAAATATACATACATATATGTTGCTAAGAGTACTAAAAATAAAACACTGATTCCTGGGTGAATTCATATTGCCTGACATAAAATACACGACCACCAGGAAAATTCTAAAACTATAAAAAGTTTTAATGGAATAAAATAATTTTCCTGGTGGTTGTGTATTTTATGTCAGGCAACATACACACACACACACACACACATATATATATAAAATCCATGTCATCTAACAAGAGGCAGCGAAAAGAGGGAAGGGAAAAAGGAGGGCATACATATATATATACACACACACACACACACACACACACACACATATAAAATCCATGTCATCTAACAAGAGGCAGCGAAAAGAGGGAAGGGAAAAAGGAGGGGAGGAGGGAGAGAAAGCAGAGCTGGGGATGGAAAGTTGGCAAGATGAGGAATGGAAATAGTGAGATCTGACACAAAAAATGCAGGGCGCAAACACAGGAAGTTGTGGGGAGGGAGATAACAGCCACATCTGGACAGGGATCAGCAGCCACCGCTGCTGAAGGGCTACAGCTTGGGCAAAACACAGAGGCCCCTAGACTAGAGCAGGGGTCTCCAAACGTGGCCACTTTTAAGTGCATGCTGGCTGGGGGATTCTGGGAGTTGCAGTCCACAAGTCTTAAAGTGGCCAAGTTTGGAGAGCTGCTGGCTGAGGAATTCTGGGAGTTGAAGTCCACCAGTCATGCAAGGGCCAAGTTTGAGGACCCCTGTTCTATAGAATATGTAAGGCAGGTATGAGTATTTTGAGGAAATCCTGAAGGAACATTCTGGAAAAAAAAGAGTAGAGAGAGGCCTAGTTCAGATTTTTGTTGGCTGTTTTGTGGCTCCACGGCTGGAAGAGAGGTAATTATCACTAAATGTAGAACAAGGGTAAGATTTCTGCTTTTTTTCCCCTCATAAAGAATGTAATACAGGTATGTAGTCCTAAACCAGGGGTCTTCAAATTGGGCCCTTTGATGGCTTGTGGACTTCAACTCCCAGAATTCCTCACCCAGTGTGCCTGGCTGAGGAATTCTGGGAGTTGAAGTCCACCAGTCATCAAAGGGCCCAGTTTGAAGACCCCTGTTCTATAGAATGTATAAGGCAGGTATGAGGAGTATTTTGAGGAAATCTTGAAGGAACATTCTGGAAAAAAAGAGTAGATAGAGGCCTAGTTCAGATTTTTGTTGGCTGCTTTGTGGCTGTGCGGCTGGAAGAGAGGTAATTATCACTAAATGTAGAACAAGGGTAAGATTTCTGCTTTTTTTCTCCTCATAAAAAATGTAATACAGGTATGTAGTCCTAAACCAGGGGTCTTCAAACATGGCCTGTTTATGACTTGTGGACTTCAACTCCCAGAATTCCACGTGTGCCTGGCTGAGGAATTCTGGGAGTTGAAGTCCACAAGTCATCAAAGGGCCAAGTTTGAAAACCCCTGCACTAAGGAAAGAGACAATTTGCAGACTTCATTATACTCTAATTCAGTGTTTTTGAAGCCTGGACACTTTAAGATGGATGGACTTCAACTCCCAGAATTCCCCAGCAAAGCGAACTGGGGAACCATCCGCAGGGACCCCCTTCCTCGTTTTATCTCGTCTCGTTCGTGGACGGGAGGCCACCAGGAGATCCTAAACCTGTCGACTAAACTGACTCTGTGAAATATGAAACCAGTTGCCAAGCATCCGAAATTTGGATCACGTCAACCGAGGGGATGCTGCAGCGGTCGTAAGGGTGAAAAACTGCCGTTGTAATTCCGAACGGTCACTAAATGAACAGTTCCAAGCCGAGGACTGCGTGGTAGGTGGACGTGCCGTCTCTCCGTGAAAAAAAAATGGGTGAAATCTTTAGAGGGAAGTACGTGCAACGTGAGACAGCTGGCAGGGGTTGGTTTTACAAATAATTTAGCCATAAAACGACGGAGCCATTTTTTTCCCACCCGTGACCCCGAATTCTTGGCTCTTGAGCGACGCGTCTGGCGGGCACAATCCTGGGATCGCGGAATATCTACGGTCACGTCTAACGCCTAATAACTGAGTTTTCTCTGCCCAGCCTCGCTGCAGCTCGTCCATCACCTTTTCTCGGTTTATCTTCTGTTTAGCTGCCTCCCTGAGATTTCAAAAATAGAAAATTTTGTGTGTGTGAGGGGGTGGGTGAATGTGTATGTGTGTGTATGTGTGTAAATTGACAACCATCTGGCAGTTGTAAGCCGCTGCTGGAGGTTGACTGGGCCTGTCGTAAATTGTTGGGTCTGGCATATGTTAACTCCTATTTAATTTCATGCCTCGAACCACATTGGGAGCAGGACTGGCCCAGGGCCCATTGGCTGAGCTATAAAAAAAAAGGCTTCGGGGTAACAGAACATAGAATCGTAGGGCTGGGAGGGACCTCAGAGGTCATCTAGTCCAACCCCCCTGCCCAAGGCTGGAGACATTATATGACGCCGGTCAAATTCAGTC
>NW_015389460.1:146426-166835 GCF_001527695.2 Protobothrops mucrosquamatus | reverse complement strand
GTTAACTCCTATTTAATTTCATGCCTCGAACCACATTGGGAGCAGGACTGGCCCAGGGCCCATTGGCTGAGCTATAAAAAAAAAGGCTTCGGGGTAACAGAACATAGAATCGTAGGGCTGGGAGGGACCTCAGAGGTCATCTAGTCCAACCCCCCTGCCCAAGGCTGGAGACATTATATGACGCCGGTCAAATTCAGTCTGTTTTTGGAAACCTCCAGTGATGGGACACCCACCATTCCTGGAGGCAATCTGTTCCATTGAATAACAGGAAGAGACCTCGGAGGTCTTCTAGTCTAACCCCTTGCTCAAGGCAGGCGATATTATAACACACCGGTCAAATTCAATCTGTTTTTGGAAACCTCCAGTGATGGGACACCCACCATTCCTGGAGGCAATCTATTCCATTGAATAACAGAGTTGGAAGGGACCTCGGAGGTCCTCTAGTCCAACCCCCTGCGCAAGTAATGCTGCTGTTGCTGTTATCCATTCAGTCGTGACCGACCGTGGGCGATTCTCTGGACCAGGTGGTCTCTCCGCGTCTTCCGATCTTGCTCTGCTTCTTTAAATTTTCCTATGCTCTAGCTGGCGTCGGCTTTGATGATCTCCAGCCACCGAGTTCTCTGCAGGGCTGGTTTCCTTTTAGCGCGAATGCTTCCAAACAAAATAGCTTTCTCCGGTGAGTATAAGTGAGACACAGTCTTGTGATTTTGCCTTCCAGTGACATGTCCGATGTTATCCTGCTTAAGCAAGAGATCCTATCCCATTTCAGACAAATGGCTGTCCAGTCTCTTCTTAAAGACTTCCAGTGTTGGGGCATTCACCACTTCTGGAGGAAGGTTGTTCCACTGGTTAATTGTTCTCACTGTCAGGAAGTTTCTCCTTAGTTCCAGGTTGCTTCTCTCCTTGACTAGTTTTCATCTGTTGTTTCTTGTCCTGCCTTCAGGTGTTTTGGAGAATAGGTGGACCCACCCTCTTCTTTGTGGTACTTTGCTCAAGAGTAGTAACTGTCAGAGGGATCTGGGAGTCCCAGTGAAAAATCATTTAAATATGAGCCAGCCGTGTGCTGCAGCTGCCAAAAAGGCCAACACAGTGCTGGGCTGCATTAACAGAGGGATAGAATCAAGATCACGTGACGTGTTAATACCACTTTACAATGCCTTAGTAAGGCCACACTTGGAATACGGCATCCAGCTTTGGTCACCACGATGTAAAAAAGATGCTGAGACTCTAGAAAGAGTACAGAGAAGAGGAACAAAGAGGATTAGGGGACTGGAGGCTAAAACATACAAGGAACGGTTGCTGGAATTGGGTATGTCTAGTTTAAGGAAGAGAAGGACGAGGGGGGACATGATAGCAGCCTTCCAGTATCTCAGGGGCTGCCCCAAAGAAGAGGGAGTCAAGCTACTCTCCAAAGCACCTGAAGGCAGGACAAGAAGCAACGGATGGAAACTGATCAAGGAGAGAAGCAACCTGGAACTAAGGAGAAACTTCCTGACAGTGAGAACAATTAACCAGTGGAACGACCTGCCTCCAGAAGCGGTGAATGTTCCAACACTGGAAGTTTTTAAGAAGAGACTGGACAGCCATTTGTCTGAAATGGTAGAGGGTTTCCTGCCTGAGCAGGAGGTTGGACTAGATGACTCTAAGATCCCTTCCAACTTTATTATTATTATTATTATTATTATTATTATTATTATTATTATTATTATTATTATTATTATTATTGTTGTTGTTGTTGTTGTTGTTGTTGTTGTTATTATTATGGATCATCGCACAGTTAGCCAGATGTTCAGACTGGATTTGGCATTTTTGTCTACCTATGGAGTCCTTCCCAAGGACCTGGGATAGGCAGATGTGGATGTTTGATGGTATTACAGATCTCGTCGCAGGATGGAAGCAGTTCCTAGTAAGGCCTTATTATTATTATTATTATTATTATTATTGTTATTATTATTGTTGTTGTTGTTGTTATTGTTATTGTTATTATTATTGTTATTATTGTTATTATTGTTATTGTGGCAGCCTCTCAAATACTGGAAGACTGCTATCACGTCCCTCCCAACCCTTTTGTTAGACGAGACATATCTACTTCCCATTCAACCGTTCATTGTACGATTTAGCCCCCAGACTCTTTATCACAGTGATGGCGAACCTTTTAGAGACCGAGTGCCCAAACTGCAACCCAAACCCCACTTATTTATCGCCAGGTGCCGGGTGGGCCTGGCCCACTGGGTGGGCGTGGCTGTGGTGGTCATAGCAAATTGGGTAGGTGTGGCCAAGGTGGGCGTGATGACTTCAATGTTGCTCGTGGGGAGGGATGCCTGTGGGGGCTGGGCAGGGTTGGGGGAGATCCAGGGGGTCTCTGGCAGGTGGGGCGGTGGGCAGGAGGCTCGTCCTGCGGGGTGAGGCGAGGCAAAGCGAGGCAGGGCGGGGGTGCCATTGTCACAGGGCAAGTTGAGGCAGGGGCCGGGGCGGCTGCTGCCTGACACCATCGGCCCCTGCACACAGAGGCCAGCGAGCACATGGGTGCTGGGATGCATTCGGCCATGTGGGACCTCGATGAGTTAGGCAGCTGGTTGAAGAGGGACGGTTGCCATCTCCGGGGCATGGCGCGCGTGCCCACAGAGAGGGCTCCGAGTGCCGCCTCTGGCATGCATGCCATAGGTTCGCCACCACTACTTTATCATCTTTGCAACTCACTTCCTAGGCGGGTCTCCACATCTTTCTAACAAGTTACACTCAGACTGCACACTGAATTCGCAGCAGCCTGGCCAAGGCTTCCAAAGTTATAGCCGTTTCCTCGCTGCGTGTTTTCCATCTAGGGAGTATCTCCTGTGCTGCAGCTTTTAAAATAAAATGACTGGACCTTAGGGGAATTTTCCAAGAACTGAGCTGATGATATGGAAGCAAAACATTTGGGCAAAGTTGTTTAAAGTCCTGAGCTGCTGCATCAAGGCATTTACTGCAGCCAGGGCTTGTGTTATAAATTATCATTTGTTGGGCCTTCAACGGATGAAAGGGAGAAATTTTCTCGGTCATCACAAACCACATTCACCCATCAAGCTAAGCCAGGTGGCTGGATAAGCCACTGTAACCTGGATCCACCTGTTGCAAAGAACCCAAAAGCCACGATTTATGCATCCATACAAAAAAAATTTCTGTGCAGGAAATGAACAAGGCTTCCTACCTTCTTTTTGTTCAAGGTTTTGGAAGAGGAGAATTTTGGAGAGAACTTTATAATATTGATTTTTAAACTTCGCAGAAAGCACCACAGTCATTCATGGAGATCTAACTAACCCCGTGAGATACAAAACAGAATAAAATCAGGAGGTCCACTGTCTCCTCTCCTGTTTATTTTGGGGGTTTTTTTTCTTTCATTTTTTTTCTTTTATTCAAAAGATTGAAATACTAAATCCAAAGGGGGGGGAAATGAGCAAAACAAAACTACACAAAGACATGAACAATTGTGGCAAGCAAGGTCGTAAAAATGGTTAAGTCAAGAACTAATTGTGATATACAATTGGGACAACGGGAGAATAGGTGGTTGACAGGATAGTTGTTTAGAATGTACAAAGGCACCTCAAATTTATGTGGGAACAACAAGAAGTTGTTATTGTTTAGTGGACCTACAAAAATATTAGTCTTATTGTTAATAAGATTATTAATAATAATTAATAATTAATTTCCTGCCTGAGCAGGGGGTTGGACTAGATGACCTCCAAGATCCCTTAAAACTTTATTATTATTATTATTATTATTATTATTATTATTATTATTATTATTATTATTATTATTATTATTATTATTGATCATCGCACAGTCAGCCAGATGTTCAGACTGGATTTGGCATTTTTGTCTACCTATTGAGTCCTTCCCAAGGACCTGGGATAGGCAGATGTGGATGTTTGATGGTATTACAGATCTCGTCGCAGGATGGAAGCAGTTCCTAGTAAGGCTGCCTTTTGCAATTGACTAAAGGCGAATTTGTCAATGCCGATGATGGTGTCCAAGTGGTGCTCCAGTTGTTTTGGGATTGGACCCAAGGCGCCTATCACTATTGGTACTACCCTTGCTTGCTTTTGCCACACTTTCTATTTCTATTTGTAGGTCTTTGTATTTTGTTATCTTCTCCAGTTCTTTCTCGTCTATTCTGCTGTCTCAAGGCACTGCCACGTCCACTATCCAGACTTTTTTGTCTTTCTTATCCACAATTGTTAAGTCCAGGGTGTTATGTGGCAGGTGCTTGTCTGTTTGAATTCTGAAGTCCCAGAGCAGTTTAACTTTATCATTTTCTATGACTTTCTCTATTTTATGATCCCACCAATTCTTGCTTACAGGCAAATGATATTTCTTGCAGATCTTCCAACCATTGTTGCTACTTTGTCATGCCGCTGCTTGTAGTCAGTCTGTGCTATCTTCTTGCAGCACAGACTGACTACAAGCAGCGGCATGACAAAGTAGCAACAATGCTGCATCATCATCATCATCATCATCATCATCATCATCATCATCATCATCATCATCATCATCCTCCTAGCTTTTTTGAAGCTAATAAATTCTGGGTTCAAATACATGCCCTGAGGACTAGTAAAGACTAATATAAAAGGGTTTTTTTGTGGGTTTGAGGGACAAATGGGGGGGAACTATCATGGGACTTTATTTTTGTACATAATAACTGCGACAAAATTATTGTTAAGCATCAAGATGAAAAGATTTGGCAATACAGTACCCACCATGGGGGATTGTTTGGTAAAGATGATGGGACTTCACATCTTTGAGCAAAGAAGAAGAAATTATGGAAATATCTTACAGACCTTATTGCATAAAGCAGGAAAAAAATGAACTTTTTACGATGAGACGGGACAGATTATCGAAAGAGGAAAGATGTGCTGTAATCTTATGGAAAGAGCTGATTTTATAATTGTACTTATAACTGCTGTAAAAGATGATCGGAAGCTCCCCCCCCCCCAAAAAGGTAATAAGCTTTGTGAAATAGCTAATTCTTTATACAGGTAATTGAGCCCAAAATTTATGTTGCTAAGTGAGACATTGGTTAAGCGAGTTTTGCGCCATTTTACGTGGTTGTTAAGTGAATCACTGCATGTATTAAGTTAGAAACATGGTCGTTAAGCGAATCTGTCTTCCCCATTGACTTTGCTTGTCGAGAAGATCGCTAAAGGGGACCACGTGACCTGGGGACACTGAAACCGTCGTAAGTACGAGTCAGTTGCCAAGCGTCTGAATTTTGATCACGTGACGCTGGGGGATGCCGCGACGGGCGTTAAGTGTGAAAAATGGTCATAAGTCACTTTTCTTCTGTATGTTGTACGTCGAGAATGACCCGTCTCTTTTTTTTCTTTTTTTTCCTTTTTTTATTTTCATTTTCTTGTTTTCTTTTTAGCTCTCTCTCTGATTTTTTTATTTTTTTATTTTCTTACTTTATATTACAGTAGTGGCCAAAATTGTGGAAAACTTTTGGGAACAGTGTATTTTTGAGGTTGGATGGCTAATAACACCCCTTTTTGGGGAGAGTAGTACCATAAAGTTATATATCAATGGAAAGATAATTTAATCAAGAACGTAATGCACCAAAGTTTGTTCAATTATCTGTACTTTATTCTATGAAAAGTTATAGCCAAATAACCAGAAAAAGGAAGCACAACTCGCTTAGGTTGATCTCAGGTAGCTTTCCTTCATCCGATTGTAGCCAATGAGCACGAGTATTTAGAGAGCCAATCGGGTGTCATCTTGTTTTGGCCATGAGCCAATCAGATCACAGTAGAATCCAGTTATCGATGTCACATATTGAAGCTGAGAGGAGGACATTTGTTGGTGTGTTATGTGATCGCTATCAAGTTGGCTGGGTTTTTTTGTGTTCTTTCATTTAGTGAGCTTGTAAAATGTAATAAAATTAAAGTCACGGTGCAAAGAGTTGACCGGTCGCCCAGAAAGCGATGTAAAATAGAATTATTAAGTGAACGAGGCTACAGTTATAAAGAAATTAGAAGAAAAATGGGTGGAAACTTAACCAAAAGGTGGCATTTCTACTGTACACTTTTCCCAAAAGGTTTCCACCATATATATATATTTTAAAAAGGCTTCCTACTTTCTGGATGGGAGTCTCACGTTTCTATTTTCCTGCTTTTGTCAAGGAAATAAATGATGCCGCTGGAATTGACCGGGGACTTAAAATTCCTGCAGCTCGCTTTACAAGCATTTCAAACAGATGCCGTGATGTTCCCCCCCCCCCTTTCAGTATACACTGCTGGGAGTTGATTGGAATGAAGCTGTATATAATGATGTTATTTACTTGGAGATTTTATACTTTCGTCCTCAAAAGGGAAAGAGCAAAGATGCCTATCCAAACTCAGAAGCTGGGATTTTGGGAAATTAGGTCTCTGGGGATGAAGGGCCGCAGGAATTTGTCCAAAAGAGACGCTTCTAGGAGACGGGATGGGGGTCCTGTTTGTCAGACACCCCCCCCAAATTAAAAAACGACACATGGAGATTCTTCCAAGCTGAGTTGTTTTACTATTTCACCCCTACAAACAAGATTTTGCCAGACTGAAGATTCTGCTCTCTGCATCTACCATACAATCCTTGATTTACAACAGTTCATTTAGTGACCGTTCAAAGTTACGACGACAGTGAAAAAAGAGACTCGGGGTCGTTTTTCACACGACCATTGCTGCATCCATCCTGGTCACGTGATCAAAGTTCAGACATTTGGCAACTGACTCACATTTACAATGGCTGCAGTTTCCCGGGGGGGGGAGTGTCACGCGATTCCCCCTTTTGTGACCTTCTGACAAGCAAAGTCAGTGGGGGGAGAGCCAGATTCACTACATAGGTAGGTAGGTAGGTAGATAGATAGATAGATAGATGGATGGATGATAGGTAGGTAGGTAGATGATAGGTAGGAAGGTAGGTAGGTAGGAAGGTAGGTAGGTAGATAGGATAGATAGACAGATGATAGATAGATAGATAGATAGATAGATAGATAGATAGATAGATAGATAGATAGATAGATAGACAGACAAACAGATAGATGATAGGTAGGTAGACAGACAGACAGACAGATAAATAGATGATAGAATAAATGATTGATAGATAAATGATAGATGATATAATAATAATAATAATAATAATAATAATAATAATAATAATAATAATAATAATAATAATAATAATAATAATAATAATAATAATAATAATAAAGTTGGAAGGGACCTTGGAGGTCTTCTAGTCCAACCCCCTGCTCAGGCAGGAAACCCTATACCATTTCAGACAAATGGCTGTCCAGTCTCTTCTTAAAAACTTCCAGTGTGGGAGCATTCACCGCTTCTGGAGGCAGGTTGTTCCACTGGTTAATTGTTCTCACTGTCAGGAAGTTTCTCCTTAGTTCCAGGTTGCTTCTCTCCTTGATGAGTTTCCATCCGTTGCTTCTTGTCCTGCCTTCAGGCGCTTTAGAAAATAGCTTGACTCCCTCTTCTTTGGGGCAGCCCCTGAGATACTGGAACGCTGCTATCCTGTCCCCCCTCGTCTTTCTCTTCGTTAAACTAGACAGACCCAATTCCAGCAACCGTTCCTTATATGTTTTAGCCTCCAGTCCCCTAATCATCTTTGTTGCTCTTCTCTGTACTCTTTCTAGAGTCTCAGCATCTTTTCTAAATCGTGGTGACCAAAACTGGATAAAGGATTCCAAGTGTGGCCTTACCAAGGCCTTGTAAAGTGGTATTAATACTTCACGTGATCTTGATTCTCTCCCTCTGTTAATGCAGCCCAGCACTGTGTTGGCCTTTTTGGCAGATGCAGCACACGGCTGGCTCATATTTAGGTGATTGTCCACTAGGACTCCGAGGTCCCTCTCACAGTTACTACTATTGAGCAAGGTACCCCCTATACTATACCTGTACATTTGGTTTTTCTTGCCTAAATGTAGAACCTTACTTTTTTCACCGTTGAATTTCATTTTGTTAGATAGCGCCCAGTGTTCAAGTCTGTCCAGATCCTTCTGTATCTTAAGCCTGTCTTCTGGAGTGTTGGCTATTCCTGCCAGCTTGGTGTCATCTGCAAATTTGATGAGTTCCCCATCTATCCCCTCGTCCAAATCGTTGATGAAGATGTTGATATGAGATATACATAGATAGATATGAGATAAGGTAGATAGATAGATAGATAGATAGATAGATAGATAGATAGATAGATAGATAGATAGATAGATAGATAGATAGATAGATAGATAGATAGGATACATAGATAGGATAGATAGATAGGATACATAGATAGATAGATAGATAGGATAGATAGATAGGATACATAGATAGGATAGATTAGATAGATAGATAGATAGATAGATAGATAGATAGATAGATAGATAGATAGATAGATAGATAGATAGATAGATAGATAGATAGATACATAGATAGGATAGATAGATAGATAGATAGATAGATAGATAGATAGATAGATAGATAGATAGATAGATAGATAGATAGATAGATAGATAGATAGATAGATAGATAGATGTAAAATAAAGGGAGGTAGAAATCATTTTTTAAAAAAAATAGTGAATTGTCCTGGAACATTCTCCATTCCACTCTTTCTTAACCCAGCACATCTAGTTATATGGTGTGTACAACTTTCAAAATTGTGGAGACCACGGATATAAATAAACGCAGCAACATGGATGGGGAACGGAATCCCAAATCTTGGGTCACAAAGAGTGAACAACTGTTTGTGTGCAGCTTGTGTGGGATTGAGGCAGAAGGATCCGGTGGGTGGATGTTGTCCAAAGGAAACAACACGCTGAGGCAAAAGGCCAGATTTTTTGGGGGGGGGGGGGGGGGGGGAAGGACCACTGCTCCCAGGAGCCTCTTATCTTTGCTGTTAGCTTGAAATGTGAATTCATGATTCATCTCCCTTGGATCCTTAAAATAGAAGCTCAGTGTCTTTTTTAAGGGGACATTTATTTTTTATAAAAAAACCTCTCCTTTCTCTCCCTCCCTCCCTCCCTCCCTCATCCTAAGCTCTGCATCCATTCAGAATTTTGAGGGGTCCTGAGAAGGGTTTGAAAGACAAAAGAGTTACGTTAGGGATCATCTGCCTCAATAAATAAATAATATGAAATTTTGGCTCATTTAACTTAGAACGTAGAATAAGAGAGCTGGGAGAGACCTTGGAGGGCATCTAGTCCAACCCCCTGCTCAGGCAGGAAACCCTATACCATTTCAGACAAGGGGCTGTCCAATCTCTTCTTAAAAACTTCCAGTGTTGGAGCATTCACAACTTCTGGAGGCAGGTTGTTCCACTGGTTAATTGTTCTAACTGTCAGGAAGTTTCTCCTTAGTTCCAGGTTGCTTCTCTCCTTGATTAGTTTCCAAATTTGATGAGTTCCCTATCTGAGCACTTACCTATCTGTGTTTTTGTGCCGGTTCGAATCCCCTATACCGGCTTTCCCTAAATTGCGATTTCCATGTTCCAATAGTCCTCAACTTACAACCATTCATTTAAGAACTGTTTGAAGTTGCCACGGTCCTGAAAAAAACACGACTTATGACCAGGCCTCACACTTATGACTGTCATAGCATCCCCAGAGTCCTGTAATCAAAATTCAGGCATGCATTGATGCCTGAGCCCAGTGGGGTCATTTGGATTGCCATTTGTGACCTTCCCAGCCAGCTTCCAGCAGGCAAAATCAATGGGACAAGCCTGATTCGCTTAATGACCGCATGCTTCACTTAACAACTGTCCAATTTGCTTAACAACCACGGCAAAAAGAAAAAAAAAGGTCATAAAATCAGACTCACTTAACAGCCGCCCTTAACGGCCTTAAAATGTGGCAAAATTCTCACTTAACAAATAATAATAATAATGATGATGATGATGATCATGATGTTGGAAGGGACCTTGGAGATCATCTAGTCCAACCCCCTGCAGGAAACTCTATACCATTTCAGACAAATGGCCGTCCAGTCTCTGCTTAAAAACTTCCAGTGTTGGACATTCACCGCTTCTGGAGGCAGGTTGTTCCACTGGTTAATTGTTCTCACTGTCAGAAAGTTTCTCCTTAGTTCTAGGTTGCTTCTCTCCTTGATCAGTTTCCATCCATCTCACTTAACAGCAGAAATGTCGGGCTGAATTGCGGTCGTAAGTTGAGGACCCGCTGCACATGGAGCGAATGTTCTCTTTGCTTCTTTCTGGATCTTTGTTCTGGTTCCACCCGTCTGCCATCTGCCCTGGGGCCAAGTTTACAGCTCTCTAATGAAACTGCCTTGTAAAGGAAATCAGATGTTCCACATAGCTGGAGAGGAGCCAGGAAGCCCTGGAAAATTGGCAGAAAAATGTATTTTCCTTTGGAATTCTTCCTTTCCTTGTGGAGTTGCTGATTAGCACGTTGCCGATGGCGTTATTATTTCCTATTATTAAGCATCTTTCCAGTTTCTCGGCATCATGTCGTCTGGTCTCGCCTGTTAGCCAGTTGGGTGTAATAATAATAATAATAATAGTAATAATAATAATAATAATAATAATAATAATAATAATAATAATAATAATAATAATAATAATAGTAATAGTAATAGTAATAATAATAATAATTAAGTTGGAAGGGACCTTGGAGGTCATCTAGTCCAACCCCCTCCTCAGGCAGGAAACCCTATACCATTTTGGACAAATGGCTGTCCAGTCTCTTCTTAAAAACTTCCAGTGTTGGAGTGTGTGAGGATGTGTGTTCCTCTACGAGTAGTCCTCACCTTATGACCGTGAAGGGGACTGGAATTGATGTAGCTAAGTGAGGAATTCGTTAAGTGACCTTTGCCCCGTTTTACAACCTCTTCCTTGCCACATTTGTTAAGTGAATCACTCCGGTTCTTGAATTAGTCACACCGTTGCTAAGTGGATCCGGCTTCCCGATTCACTTTGCGGGTCAGACGGTTGCAAAAGGGGATCGGGACACTGCGACTGTCATAAGTGCGAATCAGTTGTCGAGCATCCGCAGGCAAATCACGTGACCCGGGCGAGGCTGCCACGGCCGTAAGTGTGAGAAAAAGTGGTTGTCGGTCCCTTTTTTCAGTGCCGTTGTAACTTTGAATGGTCACTAAATGAACTGTTGTAAGTCAAGAACAGGGATGTGAGGAATCTTGGCTCTTTTATGACTTGTGGACTCCAACTCCCAGAATTCCTGAGCCAGCATGGGGGAATTATGGCTCCTCCATGGCTTGTGGACTTCAACTCCCAGAATTCCTCAGCCAGCATGGGGAAACTATGGCCCCTTCATAGCTTGTGGACTTCAACTCCCAGAATTCCTGAGCCAGCATGGGGGAACTATGGCCGCTTCATGGCTTGTGGACTTCAACTCCCAGAATTCCTCAGCCAGCATGGGGGAACTATGGCCCCTTCATGGCTTGTGAACTTCAACTCCCAGAATTCCTGAGCCAGCATGGGGAAACTATGGCCCCCTTCATGGCTTGTGGACTTCAACTCCCAGAATTCCTGAGCCAGCATGGCTGGTTGAGGAATTCTGGGAGTTGAAGTCCACAGGTCTTAAAGTTGCCAAGTTTGTAGACCCCTGATTTAAGTGAATCTGGCTACCCCCGTAGACTTTGCTTGTCCAAAGGTCACAAAAGGGGATCATGTGACCCCGGGACACGGCGACCGTCATAAATATGAATCAGTTGGCAAGTGTCCGGATTTTGATCATATGACCTCAGGGAAGCTGCAACGGTTGCAAGGATGAAAAATAGCCATCAGTCACTTTTTTCAATGCTGTTGTAATTCTGAACGGTCACTAAATGAACTGTTATAAGTCGAGGACCACTTGTAGTCAGAGGTAATGGCTGGACGATGCAGCTGTGTCCTCCGCGGTGCCGTTCTTGCCATGTCGGACGATGGGAAGCTTTGTACAAGCAGCTTCCCAGGAAGGACAACACCCAGGAGGTTTGGCTTTTCCGGAGCAATAAACCACTAAATTCAACTAAAGAAGATTTTAAGTTGGGCTAAAAACAGAATGGAATAGACTAGACTAGAATAGAATAGAATAGAATAGACAGATTGTAGAATAGAATAGAATAGAATAGAATAGAATAGAATAGAACAGAATAGAATAGAATAGAATAGAATTATGGGATAGAATAGAATAGAATAGAATAGAATAGAATAGAATAGAATAGAATTATGGGATAGAATAGAACAGAATTGAATAGAATTATGGGATAGAATAGAATAGAATTATGAGATAGAATAGAATAGAATAGAATAGAATAGAATTATGGGATAGAATAGAATAGAACAGAACAAAAAAGAACAGAATAGAATAAAATTATGGGATAGAATAGAATAGAATAGAATAGAATAGAACAATAGAACAGAACAGAACAGAACAGAATTATGGGATAGAAAAGAACAGAATAGAATAGAATAGAATAGAATAGAATAGAATAGAATTATGGGATAGAATAGAATAGAATTATGGGATAGAATAGAATAGAATAGAATAGAACAACAGAACAGAACAGAATTATGGGATAGAATAGAACAGAATAGAATAGAATTATGGGATAGAATAGAATAGAATTATGGGATAGAATAGAATAGAATTATGGGATAGAATAGAATAAAATTATGGGATAGAATAAAATAGAACAAAAAAGAACAATAGAATAAAATTATGGGATAGAATAGAATAGAATAGAATAACAGAACAGAACAGAATAGAATTATGGGATAGAATAGAACAGAATAGAATTATGGGACAGAATAGAATAGAACAGAATAGAATAGAATTATGGGATAGAATAGAATAGAATAGAATAGAATAGAATAGAACAGAACAGAACAGAATAGAGCTGGAAGGGACCTTGGAGGTCATCCCCCTGCTCTAGCAGGAGAAACCTTCTCAGGTAAGTGACTGTCCAGTCCTTCTTGTTAAAAACCTCCAGTGACGGAGTGCTCACGATTTCTGGAGGCAAAGCTGTTCCACTATAGCACTGGTTAACTGTCCTCGCTGTCAGGAAGTTTCTCCTTAGTTCTAGGTTGCTTCTCTCCTCAATTGATTTCCATCCATTGCTTCTTGTCCTGCCTTCAGGCGCTTTGGAGAATAGCTGGACCCCCTCTTCTTTGTGGCAATCCCTGAGATCCAAATACAGGCATGGACGTTTGCTCCAGAAGAGAATGCCGGGGACGGTGGATGTAATTCAGGATGGGTTATCTGGATGCCACAAACCGGATAGTCCCTACGATGGGATTTTGCTACCCCCTGGAGGCCGAGACACTTGCACGGACCCTCGTTCCCTAGGACTCTCCGTGCGTCCTGCTCTTCATGCACTTCTACTGTGGCCTTACTGATGCATTGGTTTCCTGATGGGATGGTCTACAATCCAGCCCTTCCCTGCCATAATCTAGATCAGGGGTAGTCAACCTTGGCTCTTTTATGACTCGTGGACTTCAACTCCCAGAATTCCTGAGCCAGCTTAGCTGGCTCAGGAATTCTGGGAGTTGAAGTCCACGAGTCATAAAAGAGCCAAGGTTGACTACCCCTGTATGAGCAGACAGCTCAAACATCTTCCGCAGCAATTCCACCTGCCTTCCTGGAATTTCCCTCTGCAGTTATTTATGTATAAACCAATCTCCAGGAGAGAGGGGCAGGATATAAGTTGAATAAATAATACATTTATTCAGGTTTATTTGGCAGCCTAATTCACTCTAGGGCAATTCTGGCAGCGTACAGAAATAAAACTCCAAGACAAACAGAACAATTAATCAGGGGAACAACCTGCCTCCAGACGTTGTGAATGCTCCAACACTGGAAGATTTTAAGAAGAGATTAGACAAATGGTGAGCTCTAGTCCCGCCTTAGGCAAGAAAGCTCGGTAGGTGACTGTTGACCAATCACCAGGTGACTGGGAGTTCTAGTCCCGCCTTAGGCACGAAAGCTCGGTAGGTGACTTTTGACCAACCACCAGGTGACTCGGAGTTCTAGTCCCGCCTTAGGCACGAAAGCTTGCTAGGTAACTTTTGAGCAGCCACCAGGTGACTGGGAGTTCTAGTCCCACCTTAGGCACGAAAGCCGGCTGGGTGACTTTGGGCCAATCCCCAGGAAATGGTGAGTTCTAGTCCTGCCTTAGGCAAGAAAGCTCGGTAGGTGACTGTTGACCAATCACCAGGTGACTGGGAGTTCTAGTCCCGCCTTAGGCACGAAAGCTTGGTAGGTGACTGTTGACCAATCACCAGGTGACTGGGAGTTCTAGTCCTGCCTTAGGCACGAAAGCCGGCTGGGTGACTTTGGGCCAATCCCCAGGAAATGGTGAGTTCTAGTCCTGCCTTAGGCAAGAAAGCTCGGTAGGTGACTGTTGACCAATCACCAGGTGACTGGGAGTTCTAGTCCCACCTTAGGCACGAAAGCCGGCTGGGTGACTTTGGGCCAATCCCCAGGAAATGGTGAGTTCTAGTCCTGCCTTAGGCAAGAAAGTTCGGTAGGTGACTGGGAGTTGACCAATCACCAGGTGATTGGGAGTTCTAGTCCCGCCTTAGGCACAAAAGCTCGGTAGGTGACTTTTGACCAATCACCAGGTGACTGGGAGTTCTAGTCCCGCCTTAGGCACGAAAGCCAACTGGGTGACTTTGGGCCACTCTCCCTTTCAGCACCACCCACCTTACAGGGTTGTTGTTTTGGGGAAAGAGGAGGGGAGGAAAGTGTGTTGGAGATGTTCGTTGCCTTGAGTTATTTGTAAAAATAAAGGCAGGATACAAATCATGAAAGAATAAATGAAAAATCTGCTCACCCTGAAGATCCAAGTCTAAAACAATGTTTGTCCAGCGAGTCCTAGACAGAGGCCACTTGCTAACCTAATTTAGGCATGGCTTAATCCTTGGGGGTTTTTCTTATATGGTATTCTGTATTGAAGTCTTTTTTTATCTTGAGTTACATTTACTTATTTTATTTATTCAACGTATAGATCACCTGACTCCCAATTATTCATAAGCAAAGCATTGTATGGATTGTGTGGCTTTGGGGTTTTTTTTGTGTTTTTTTGTTCCTCACCATCTTTTATGCTTTGTTTTTGATCCCTTTTTTCTTTTTGTCTTTCCATCAATGCTCAGTGTTCTTGAGACTGGAGGAAGGGGGAGCATATCAATTTAAGTAAATATATACCAACGTGAGGAATGGACATAGGTGCCCCACATCGAATCACGGCTTGTAAAGGGGAAAAAAAGGAATTCTAGATAAAACCACAACCAAGGAATCTGAGTTGGTTGAATACCCAGTTTATTGCATACAATAATAGCGAGAAACAATAATAATAATAATCAACAAAGGAGGATATTTGTAGCTCAGGGCTGAAATGAGGGGTCTTTGGTGCCCTCTGAGCTTGGTGGTTTTCTTGCAGATGTTTTATGACCTAAACTAGGTAACGTCATCATTGCCCTGATGATGTTACCTAGTTTGGTAATGAAATGTCTGCAAGAAAACCACCAAACTCAGAAGGCACCAAGGACCCCTCAGAAATAATAACCGCAGCAACAATTAAAATACTGCAGTAACAGCAACCATCACAGCAGTAATAGCAATATCAACCACAGCAGTAAAAGTAATAACAATCACAGCAATAATACAAATAATAACTCCAGTAACAATGACAGCAGTCTCAGAGTCACTTGGTTGAGTTGGGCAGCTATAGAAACTGAATAAATAAATACAATGAATAAAAGCAATAGCAATAACAGCAGCAATACAAATAATCACAGCAAATAAGAATAGCAGCAATAATAGAAATAACAACTGCGGCAATAGCAATAATCACAGCAGCAACAGCAATAGTAATGGCAGAAATGATAGAAATAACAATCACTGCAATAATAGCAACAATAATCACAGCAGCTATAGCAACAATTGCAGCAGTAATAAAAATAACTGCAATAATAGCAACAATAATCACAGCTGTAATAGCAATAATTGCAGCAGTAATAAAAATAATCTGCAATAATAGCAACAATTGCAGCAGTAATAAAAATAACTGCAATAATAGCATCAATAATCACAGTTGTAATAGCAATAATTGCAGCAGTATTAAAAATAATCTGCAATAATAGCAACAATTGCAGCAGTAATAAAAATAATAACTGCAATAGCAATAATCACAGCTGTAATAGCAATAATTGCAGCAGTAATAAAAATAATCTGCAATAATAGCAACAATTGCAGCAGTAATAAAAATAACTGCAATAATAGCAACAATAATCACAGCAGCAACAATTGCAGCAGTAATAAAAATAACAACGGCAATAATAGCAACAATAATGGCAGCAATTATAAAAAATAATAATTGCTGCAATAGCATTAACATAGCAATAATAATCACAGCAGCATTAAGAGCATATTAAGCAAATCACACATTGGTAGTCATCGCAGCAGCCTCAGCAGCTCCTGACACGTGTCTCACCATCGTGACGTGAGAATGCACCTGGGGGGGCGGGGCGGGAAGAAAGGCCCTTGTACTTTCAGGGCGCAAAGGGGGCGACCCAGCCGGGGGTCCCGATGGCGGTGCTAGGGGAGGGGGTGTGTGTCTCCATTACTAGGCCGGGCGGCGGCGGCGGCTCCCTAGCAACGGGCCAGGCCGCCGTCGTCTCCAGGGGGCGTGCCGGCGGCCGCGCATGCGCCGCGCCCCACTTCCGGCCGAGTAAGGGAACGTGTCCCTGGGCGCTGCGGGGCCGCCTCTGCCGGGTCGGAAGTGCGGGCTGCGTCGGGCACTGGCGGCGATGGAGCAGGCCGAGGCGCACAACGGCAGCGGGGCGGCCGAAGCCCCCACGGCCGGCACGCGGCCCCCGGCCACCGCCGAGGGCATGGCGCTGGCCTACGGCAGCCTGGTGGTCATGGCCCTGCTGCCCATCTTCTTCGGGGCGCTGCGCTCCGTCACTTGCGCCAAAGGGAAGGTGAGCAGGAGGAGGAGGAGGAGGAGGAGGAGGAGAGCCTCCCCAGGCGGGGTCAGTCTACCTTAGTTGGGCATCCTAGAAGAGGGGGGTCTTCATTCCCTATAGTTAAACGTGGCCCTTTTAAGAGGGGGTGGACTTCAACTCCCAGAATTCCCCAGCCAGCTTTGCTGGCTGGGGAATTCTGGGAGTTGAAGTCCACCCCCTCTTAAAAGGGCCACGCTTTTGACCAAACAGCCCTATACAGCTAATCCTCGACTTACAACCATTTCATTTAGTGACCGGTTCAAAGTTACAACGGGCACTGAAAAAAAAGGGACCGTCTTTCACACTTAACGACCGTCGGTCACATTGATCAGAATGTTATCCTTTATAAATTAGCCTTGATCGTAATCAACCAGCCGGGCCCACTGACTCATCTTGATGCTGTCTCCTGGGGTTGTGTGAATTCCCCTTTTGCCGCCTCCTGACGAGTTGGGAATGGGGAAAACCGGATTCGCTTAACGACCGAGTGACTCGCTTAGCGGCGGTGATTTGGTGAACATGTTGCACAGTGGGGCAAACGGACTCCTTTTGAAGATGGTTTGCTGTGTCCCGGGGTTGTGCGATTCCCCTTTTGCCACCTTCTGGCGGGCAAAGTCAGGAATGGGGAAGCCGGATTCGCTTAACGACGGTGTGACTCTCTTAACGATGGCAGTGATTCGCTGAGCATGTAAAATGGGGCAAAATTTAGTTTAAAACGCCTCGCTTAGCGACAGAAATTGGGTTCCATTGTGGATGTAAGTCTGGGACTACCTGTAGTCAGGCTTTCACTTTTATTTGGGGGGGTCTTTTTCTCCCTCCTGGCTTCCCCCTTGGCTGGTTCTGCCCATCTATCCCAGCAGTCTTGACTGCTGCCTGGGATCCAACAAGGCTGGGGAGGGGGATACAGGGAAAAGGGGGCACCATGTACAGAAATGGGGTGTGCCTTGTCTGGCCCCCCCCATTGGCCTTTTTTCTGGCCTGGGGTGTGTGTGAAAGATCAGCTGATTCCCAGGATTAATGCAAAGGATTGTGCCAACAGGTGAGTAAAGGTATGTGCCCCCCCTCTCGTTCTCGCTTTGCATCCGGCGGGGGGGGGGACCCACAAATGTTTGCCTTTTTTTCCTGTTTGGTCTCTGCTTCTTCGCCTCTTCTTTATTTATATTTTGTATTTCTAAACCGCCTGTCTCCCTCAAACAGGGCTTTACTAATGTAACAACCAATAAATCAAACAATAGATAAAAATTTAATTAGGGTTAAAAATTTTAAATGATGGAATTTAGAATATAGTTTCTTCCCTCTTCCAAAGATTCCTATAAATGTGGTTCTTTCTTTTCTCTTTCTCTCTTTCTTTCTTTCTTTCTTTCTTTCTTTCTTTCTTTCTTTCTTTCTTTCTTTCTTTCTTTCCTCCCTCCTTTCTTTCCTTCCTCCCTCCCCCTTCCCTCCTTCCCTCCCTCCATTCTTTCTTTTCTTCCCTTCCCTTTCTTCTCTCCCTTTCTTTTTTCCTTCTTTCTTTCTTTCTTTCTTTCTTTCTTTCTTTCTTTCTTCCCTCCCTTTCTCTTTTTTCCTTCCTTGCTTCCTTCCTTCTTTCCTCTTTCTTTCCTCCCTCCCTCCTTTCTTTCCTTCCTCCCTCCCCCTTCCTTCCCTCCCTCCCTCCCTCCATTCTTTCTTCCCTTTCTTTCTTCTCTCCCTTTCTTCTTTCTTTCTTTCTTTCTTTCTTTCTTTCTTTCTTTCTTTCTTTCTTTCTTTCTTTCTTTCTTTCTTCCCTCTTCTCTTTTTTCCTTCCTTCCTTCCTTCCTTCCTTCCTTTTTCTTTCTTCCTCCCGCCCTCTCTCTCTCCCTCCCCCCCATAAAGAAGCCAAGATTTTTGATGGAGGGGTGGATCTAGTTCCACCCAATATTTTTTCCTTTCCCTTCTTGAATGTGTACCGTGAGCAGTCTTCACGGGTGTGAGCCAAACTAGGCAAAGAACTGACGTGTTAGTAGCCAAGAGGGCCGAATGAGGAAGACGTCCCACCTCTAACAGACTTCAACTGCTTCCTTTGCTGGAAATTATGGCTAAATGGGTGTCAGGGAGGATGCATTGACCCTTGCAGAAGGCCTGGATTTGCATAGGATGTGTTCATTCTGGATTCAGCTGCTGACGTTCACAGCAGCTGCCCAGTTTCAGGCTATAATTCTATTATTTCTGCAGCATATTTGAAGTGTGGGTTCTAACAGCTGCTGGTGTCTGCTGGCGCCTGAGTCACTCAGTGTGGTTTTAATCCATTATGGTTAAAGCTTTTAAGAGGGGATCACACAGATCCTTTGCAAGTACTTTGGGATGTGCAAATACTTTGAAATCTTGCATCCAGTTCTGATTACCACAGTAGAAAAAAAGGTGTTGAAACTCTAGAAAGAGTCCAGAGGAGAGCAACAAAGATGAAGAGGAGGCTGGGGGTTAAAACATACGAAGAACGGTTGCTGGAACTGGGTATGTCTACTTTAATGAAAAGAAGGACTAGGCCAGGGGTAGGCAACCTGGGCTCTTTTATGACTGGTGGACTTCAACTCCCAGAATTCCTGAGCCAGCCATGCTGAGGGGAAAGGGAGAGGTTTCCAAGCTGAGCCAGGCTGGCTCAGGAATTCTGGGAGTTGAAGTCCACGAGTCATGAGGGGGCCATAGTTCCCCCATGCTGGCTCAGGAATTCTGGGAGTTGAAGTCCGCGAGTCATGAGGGGGCCATAGTTCCCCCATGCTGGCTCAGGAATTCTGGGAGTTGAAGTCCGCGAGTCATGAGAGGGGCCATAGTTCCCCCATGCTGGCTCAGGAATTCTGGGAGTTGAAGTCCACGAGCCATGAAGGGGTAATAGTTCCCCCATGCTGGCTAAGGAATTCTGGGAGTTGAAGTCCACCAGTCAAAAGGGCCAAGTTTGAAGACCCCTGGTTTAAGTATTTAAATATTTTTTCCTCACAATCACGTGATCAAAATTCAGGCATTTGGGCAGGGATAAGCAACCATGGCTCTTTTATGACTCGTGGACTTCAACTCCCAGAATTCCTGAGCCAGCCATGCTGAGGGGAAAGGGAGAGGTTTCCAAGCTGAGCCATGCTGGCTGAGGAATTCTGGGAGTTGAAGTCCACGAGTCATAAAAGAGCCAAGGTTGCCTACCCCTGGACTAGGGGGGGTGACGTAACAGCGGTATACCAATATTTGAGGGGCTGCCACAAAGCAGAGGGGAGTCAAGCTATTCTCCAAAGCGCCTGAAGGCAGGACAAGAAGCAACGGATGGAAACTCATCAAGGAGAGAAGCAACCTAGAAATAAGGAGAAATTTCCTGACAAAACAATTAATCAGTGGAATAGCTTGTCTCCTGTAGTTGCACTGGAAAAAGTGCAGAGGAGAGCCACAAAGACAATCAGGGGTCTGGAGGCTAAAACATAATGAAGAAGGGTTGCAGGAATTGGGAATGGCCAGTCTAGA
>NW_015389460.1:133152-146166 GCF_001527695.2 Protobothrops mucrosquamatus | reverse complement strand
ACGGATGGAAACTCATCAAGGAGAGAAGCAACCTAGAAATAAGGAGAAATTTCCTGACAAAACAATTAATCAGTGGAATAGCTTGTCTCCTGTAGTTGCACTGGAAAAAGTGCAGAGGAGAGCCACAAAGACAATCAGGGGTCTGGAGGCTAAAACATAATGAAGAAGGGTTGCAGGAATTGGGAATGGCCAGTCTAGAGAAAAGAAGGACCAGGGGGTGACAGGATAGCAGTGATTCAATATCTCAGGGGCTGCCCGAAAGAAGAGGGAGTCAAGCTATTCTCCAAAGCATCTGAAGGCAGGATAAGAAATAACAGGTGGAAATTAATCAAGGAGAGAAGCAACCTGGAACTAAGGAGAAATTTCCTGACAGAACAATCCACTAGAACTGTTGGCTTGGGTGAACAAGTCTATTTCAGGAATCCACAGTTGTCACCGATAGTCCTTGACGTACGAGCTGTTTGTTTAGTGACCGTTCAAAGTTATAACAGACTTATGACCATTTTTCACACTTAATGGCCATTGCAGCATCTCCTTGGTCACGTGATCAAAATTCAGCCACTGGGCGACTGATTCATACTTACGACGGTTGCCAGTGTCCCGGGGGTGTGTGTCACGTGATCCCCTTTTGCGACCTTCTGACAAGCAAAGCCAATGGGGGGGGGGGATGCCGGATTCCCTTAATAACCGTGTTACTAATTTAACAACTGCGGCGATTCTTTTAACAACCGTGGCAGCAAAAGTTGCAAAAAGGGGCAAAAATCGCTTAAGAACTGCCTTGCTTAGCCAACGGAAGTAGTAATAATAATAATAGTAGTAGTAGTAGTAGTAGTAGTAGTAGTAGTAGTAGTAGTAGTAATAATAATAAAGTTGGAAGGGACCTTGGAGGTCATCTAGTCCAACCCCCTGCTCAGGCAAGAAACCCTATACCATTTCAGACAAATGGCTGTCCAGTCTCTTACTAAGAACTTCCAGTGTTGGAGCATTCACCGCTTCTGGAGGCAGGTGGTTCCACTGGTTAATTGTTCTAACTGTCAGGAAGTTTCTCCTTAGTTCTAGGTTGCTTCTCTCCTTGATGAGTTTCCATCCGTTGCTTCTTGACCTGCCTTCAGGCGCTTTGGAGAATAGCTTGACTCCCTCTTCTTTGGGGTAGCCCCTGAGATATTGGAAGGCTGCTATTATGTCCCCCCTCGTCCTTCTGTTCATTAAACTAGACATACCCAATTCCAGCCACCATTCATTGTTTGTTTTAGCCTCCAGTCCCCTGATCATCTTTGTTGCTCTTTTCTGCACTCTTTCTAGAGTCTCAACATCTTTTTTACATCGTGGTGACCAAAACTGGATGCAGGATTCCAAGTGTGGCCTTACCAAGGCCTTGTAAAGTAGTATTAACACTTCACATGATCTTGATTCTGTCCCTCTGTTAATGCAGCCCAGCACTGTGTTGGCCTTTTTGGCAGCTGCAGCACACGGCTGGCTCCTATTTAAGGGATTGTCCACTAGGACTCCAAGGTCCCTTTCGTAGTTACTACTAGTGAGGAAGGTACCCCTATACTATACCTGTACATTTGGTTTTTCTTGCCAATGGAAGTGCTGGGCTCAGTTGGCATAAGTCAAGGAGTGCCTGTGCTTATTTTCCGAATCACCTTTTCCGCTTTCATCATATAATAACTTCTGCATTCCACCGATGAGGAACCTTTCTTCCTCCTTCATATGTGGCTGAACTACATTTCTCAGCCAGCGAGGCTTCTGGGTGAAGCATGTTGTAATTCGTCAAACATCTGGAGTCTATAAATTTATCTTGCTCCACCCCATCTCTGTCTTCGCCTTTGATTTTCGGAGCAGAATTCTAAAATTTTTTCCCAGGTTGCTTTCCAGTCTGATTTAAACCGGATTTTTTTTAATAAAAAAACTGGGGAACCTTTTCCAAACAGACATTCCTGTGGATATTTTGGATTGCAAATTTGCAACCGGACTCGGCCGGAATAGCCAAACGGGCAGGGAGAATGGAAACTGTTGATTCAAAACTTCTGCAGGGCACCGGACTGAAAAAGGCTGCAATTGTAGAGTTGTTGTTTTGTTAAAAAAAAATATCGGTTTTAGGGGGCGAAAAAAGTCAAAAGGATTCAAAGTTGTCCCACGAGCCAGCCAAGGGCTCTGCGTCACAAAAGGGATATTTAGCAGGAGCGTCCTTCATATCAAATCAAAAAAAGCAGAAAGGGTCAATGAAAACAGCTGTTTTGCATGTAGCCTATAGCGCCTTCCTGAGAAGTGGAGAATTTGCCTCCGGTCACTGTGCAGGGATGCCTGCTTGAGCAGTGCTTCTGAGGGGTGTAAAAACCCACAACCACAACCATCGGCGGGCCTTGCCTCGTGCCACAACTTCTGCTGTGGAATGAGGAGGGGTTGAGTTGCTGGGGATCAAGTAGGCCAAGTGGTCTTCAAACTGGGCCACTGTAAGACTTGGGGACTTCAACTCCCAGAATTCCTCAGCCAGCCAGCCAGCCAGGAATTGTGGGAGCTGAAGTCCACAAGTCTTAAAAGTTGCCAACTCTGGAGAACCTGCAATAGATCCTCAAGGTGACTTCAGATGTTCTTCGTATCTCGTAACAGAAAGCCTGGAGAGCTTTCTATCTTAAAAAACTACAGTTGCTTTATAGCAGGGGTCTTCAAACTTGGCCACTTTAAGACTTGTGGACTTCAACTCCCAGAATTCCTCAGCCAGCCCTGAGGGCTGGCCCTGAGGGCAGGCCCTGAGGGCTGGCTGAGGGATTCTGGGAGTTGAAGTCCACAAGTCTTAAAGTGGCCCAGTTTGAAGACCCCTGAAGTAGGCTGTCCTTTGAGCTTCCTTGCAAGGGTCTGGATTCTGCCTGCTACATCATGGGGTGGATTGAATCGTGACCAATTTCTCTTCCAGAATGCTTCGGATATGCCAGAAACCATCACCAGCCGAGACGCGGCCCGTTTTCCGATCGTTGCCAGCTGTACTCTCCTAGGACTCTATCTCTTCTTCAAAGTAAGTCAAGCGACAGAAGCCCCTTTGCTGGGACAGCCTTCTTCCGTGGGGTCCTTGGTGCTCTCTGAGCTGGGTGGTTCTCTTGCAGACGTTTCATGACCCAACTAGGGAACATCATCAGTGTTAGAAGGGAGTGGGGTGTGTGGAGAGGAGAAGGAGGAGGAGGACTGTAGGGTCCTTGGTGCTCTCTGAGCTGGGTTGCTCTCTTGCAGACGTTTCATGACCCANAGTTGGAAGACTGGGATCCTTGGTGCTCTCTGAGCTGGGTGGTTCTCTTGTGCAGACGTTTCATGACCCAACTAGGTAATGTTATCAGTGCTAGAAGGGAGTGGGGTTTACAGAGTAGAGGAGCAGGAGGACTGTGGAGTCCTTGGTACTCTCCAAACTTGGTTGTTTTCTTGCAGACGTTTCATGACCCAACTAGGTAACATCATCAGTGCTTGGAGGGAATGGGGCTTTTGCTCTCTATTGATATTACAATTTTCTTCTGATTCAAAGCTGATCCAATAGGGTGGCCAGGAAGGGACCGTGGTTCCCTCTTGGAGATGGAAGAAGCTTTTCCAACCATCTGTTGGGAAGGAATTTGAAGCTTCTGGAGGCCAAACCTGACGTCACGTCTTGAATTACTTGGTCTGGTTTGGTCTGCCGTGTACCGGAGGCGTTGCTTTCATTCAGACGAATACGGCTGTTTTGTTTGCTAAAGGTCAAGAAAGCAACAGATAATTACAGACCCGGTTACTCCTGGCTTTAAATAGAAGTTTGTGCGGGGTGTTTAGTGTGAGAGATCTGCTGTTTGGCAACAAAGCGAAGGTGGATTATCTGCAGTGAAACCAGATCCGCCGATTGCACGGAAAGCAAATGCAGACTTTAAAGCAACTTAGTTATAAAATGAATTAGCCTCAAATTAGCAGATTGCCCAGAAGCCGTATTCTGATCTGATCCCTCTGCGGTTTGATGCTTGCGTTGCGTTCGGCTCTTCGATCTAGAATAAAATATTCAAGAGTAGTTCCTCAGGCAGACCTGAAAAAATGCCAGAACCAAACAGGAAGAGTTCCAATATTTTATAATTGGTGATGTAAATATAGGGAACAGGCCTCGGGGCTGTTCCCTAGGAAGGCGTTTATTTGCAATTAGCATTTTTAGTCCTCCCAATTTACTGTAAGAGGCAGTGTTTCTCCACCTTGGCAGTTTGAAGGTGGGTGGACTTCAACTCCCAGAATTCCCCAGTCAGGAACTAGAACTTGTGCAGTCCTGGTGATTGGCCCAAAGTCACCCAGCTGGCTTTCATGCGTAAGGCGGGATTAGAACTCACCGTCTCCTGGGGATTGGCCCAAAGTCTTCCAGCCAGCTTTCGTCCCTAAGGCGGAACTAGAACTCACAGTCTCCTGGTGATTGGCCCAAAGTCTTCCAGCTGGCTTTCATGCCTAAGGCGGAACTAGAACTCACAGTCTCCTGGTGATTGGCCCAAAGTCTTCCAGCCGGCTTTCGTCCCTAAGGCGGGACTAGAACTCACCGTCTCCTGGTGTTTGGCTCAAAGTCATCCAGCCGCTTTTCATGTCTAAGGCTGGACTAGAACTTACAATATCCCGGTTTCTAGTCTAGTGCCTTAACCTCTAGACCAAACTGGCTTCCTCTAGCCCAGGGGTAGCCAACCTTGGCCCTTTTATGACTCGTGGACTTCAACTCCCAGAATTCCTGAGCCAGCCCTGCTGAGGTGAAAGGGAGAAGTTTCCAAGCTGAGCCAGGCTGGCTCAGGAATTCTGGGAGTTGAAGTCCACGAGTCATGAGGGGGCCATAGTTCCCCCATGCTGGCTCAGGAATTCTGGGAGTTGAAGTCCACGAGTCATCAAGGAGGCCATAGTTCCCCCATGCTGGCTGAGGAATTCTGGGAGTTGAAGTCCAGGAGTCATGAAGAGACCATAGTTCCATATTGGCTCAGGAATTCTGGGAGTTGAAGTCCACAAGCCATGAAGGGGCCATAGTTCCCACATGCTGGCTGAGGAATTCTGGGAGTTGAAGTCCATCAGTCATGAGGGGGCCATAGTTCCCCCATGCTGGCTCAGGAATTCTGGGAGTTGAAGTCCACGAGTCATAAAAGAGCCAAGGTGGCCTACCCCTGGCCTATACCATTGTTTCTCCACCTCAGCAACTTTAAGACATATGGACTCCAACTCCCAGAATTCCTGAGCCAGCCATGCTGAGGGGAAAGGGAGAGGTTTCCAAGCTGAGCCATGCTGGCTCAGGAATTCTGGGAGTTGAAGTCCACCAGTCACAAAAGAGCCAAGGTTGCCTACCCCTGCTCTAGCAAATGCCATACTTGGGGGCTTCTCGCCATTTCACCCCTTCCAGCCCTTTTGCAGCTTCCTGTCCTCTCTGAGATGTTGAACTGAACTGGATTTCAGGCTGTTTCCCCCTTGCCAGCTCATTTGCCAGTCCTGGGCAACTGGACATTGCGGACTACGCCCTCAGGCCAGGAAGCTTTCCAGTTGGCAAATCGTATTTCCTGCAAGGTGGTGTTTTATTTTCAAGCATTTGGCAACTCCAGATGCTTAGAAAGCTGTTGCTGGAAGTCAGAAGACTGGAGGCTAGTTCTGAGAATAACCACAAGAAATGAGGAAGAGTTACTGGCTGTACTGTACAGGTGGCCGTTAACGTTACAACCATTTGTTCAAGTGACCGTTTGAAATGACGACAGCGCTGAAAAAAAAAGGGAGGACCGTTTTTCCGCACTCAGAATAGAATAGAATAAAAGAGCTGGAAGGGACCTTGGAGGTCTTCTAGTGCAACCCCCTGCTCAGGCAGGAAACTCTATACCCTTTCAGATAAATGGCTGTCCAGTCTCTTCTTAAAAACTTCCAGTGTTGGAGCATCCACGGCTTCTGGAGGCAGGTGGTTCCACTGGTTAATTGTTCTGACTGTCAGAAAGTTTCTCCTTAGTTCCTGGTTGCTTCTCTCCTTGATGAGTTTCCATCCGTTGCTTCTTGTCCTGCCTTCAGGCGCTTTGGAGAATAGCTTGACTCCCTCTTCTTTGGGGCAGCCCCCGAGAGATTGGAAGGCGGCTGTCATGTCCCCCTTAACCCTTCTTTTCCCTAGAACTAGCCAAACCCAATTCCAGCAACCGTTCTTCGTATGCTTTAGCCTCCAGTCCCCTGATCATCTTCATTGCTCTTCTCTGCACTCTTTCCAGAGTCTCAACACCTTTTTTATATTGTGGTGATCAAAACTGGATGTAGTATTCCAAGTGTGGCCTTACCAAGGCCTTGTAAAGCTGTGGAGTTTGTAGAGTGAAGGCGAAGGGGAGGAGGAGGAGGAGAAAAAGGACTGTGGGGTCCTTGGTGCTCTCTGAGCTTGGTGGTTTTCTTGCAGATATTTCATAACCCAACTGTCACACCATCCGATGGCGTCCAAACAAAAAGAGTCAGAACGCAGGAACGTTGTGCAATCAAAGGCAATTTTACTTCAGCCCAAAACAAAGTCAGCACTGGGAGTGGTTTGCTCCCAGTGCTGTATATAGATGTGCCACGCCCCGTTACCCCACCCCCAGCCGCAAGCCACCATCCGCCCTGTGCTTATAATTGTCCCGGCAGTTTGGACCCGCCCCTCCCGGGAGTCAATCAAGCCTTGGTGGTTCTCCGTCCGGCCGCTTGTGTGCTGCGTCACCCAGCTTCCTTCCTCGAAGGCTCTTTTGTCCAGGGAGTTCTAGGTCGGTGTCAGCCCTTGCTCGGCATTCTGAGCTCTCCCGCGCCGCATGCTGGTCTGCCGGTGTTGTGTGGCCCGTTCGGCTTTCCCCCTGGCGTTCGCGGCGTTCTCCGCCTCACTGCGGCTTTCCCTGGCTGGCCCCAGCAGTTCCGGCTGGTTGCCGGCAGTTGGCTGTTCCTCCCTGGCTGCCTCGGCCCCCCCGGCCCTGTCGGTGAGCGCCCAGTAGGGCGCAGCGTCGCCAGGCCTCCCCCCTTCGCGCGAGGCTTCTGGCGTTCCCCCTCGCGCTCGGCTGTGGCGGCCCGGGGTATTCCGTCCCGGCCATGACAGGCAGCGCCGCAGGGAACGGAAGGGAAGGGGGGAGGGCCGTACCTGGAGCATTGCAGGCCGGGGCGACGCCGGGAACGAGCTGGGCGGCTGCGGCGACGGCGGCGGGAATGTGCTGGGCGGCCTCGGCGGCGGCGGCGTTCAGCTGGCGCTCCCCCAACCCCCGCAAGTGAATGGCAAGCCCTGTGGGGCTTGACATGCCACCCCCTCTACCATGGCTCCTCCTGGAAGAGAAAAGGGTTCGGGTAAACACCTGGCACCACGCGCTACCGCCCCTGGCTTTTCTGGGTGTCTATGATGGAATGCCCGTACCAGCCGAGGGGCATGGACATCCTGCTCCCCAACCCATGATGCCTCGGTGAGGGGGTATCCCTTCCACCGGAGGAGGTATTGCACCCGTCCTCGGCGGATCCGGGAGTCAAGCACCTCCTGCACTTCGTACTGTGACCCGGTGACCGGCCCCGGCGCGGTTGCTGCCGGCGGGGCCCCGGTGACTAACTTCAACAGGCTCCCGTGGAACACGGGATGGATCTTGCCCAGAAGGGGGGGCAGCCTCAAGCGGACGGTCACCGGGTTGATCACTTGGACTATTTGGAACGGTCCTATGTACTTGGGACCCAATTTTTTGCAGGGCACCCGCAGCTTGAGGTATTTCGTGGATAGGTATACCCAGTCCCCCACCCGGAAGGGTCTGTGCTCCGCCCTCTTCTTATCGGCCTGCGCCTTTACGGCTGCTTTGGCCTTCCGTAAGGTCTCCTTAACCTTCCCCCATAGGTCTGCCACCCGCGCCACCCACGTCTGTGGGGTGTGGGGCGTGACCGTTCCCTGAGGCCACTCGAGGATGGGAACGAACTCCACCCCATGCACCACCCGGAATGGAGTGAACCCTGTGCTGCCATGCACGGTGTTATTATATGCCACTTCCGCAAAGGGCAGGAGGTCCACCCAATCGGTCTGCTGGTAAGTCACGTAGCTTCGGAGGTAGCGTTCCACCATGGCGTTTGCGCGTTCCGCTGCCCCGTTGGTGCTGGGGTGGTACGCAGAGCTGAGGCCCTGAGATGTTCCAAGGAGCTGGAGGAAGTCCCGCGAAAAGCGTGCGGTGAACTGCACCCCCCGATCTGAAATAACACGCCGGGGCACTCCGTGCAGACGATAAACATGTTGGATGAAAAGCCGCGCGAGCCGTTGTGCTGAGGGCAGACCCTTGCAGAGAATGAAGTGTGCCTGCTTTGAAAACAGGTCGATGACTGTCCAGATCACGGTGTGACCACGGCTGTCCGGCAGGTCAACAACGAAGTCCATGGCGAGTACCTCCCACGGCTGTGTTGGGTCGGCTACCCTTTGTAGTAGGCCCATCGGCTTTCCCACCCGGGGCTTTGAGGTGGCACAGACGTGGCAGCCCTTCACGTAAGTCTCCACATCGGATTTTAACCGGGGCCACCAGAATTGACGCCGCACCAGATGTAACGTCTTGAGGAAGCCAAAGTGTCCGGCCTGCTTGGCGTCGTGACATCGCCGGAGGACGGTGCTTCGCATGGCCTCGGGAATGTACAGCTTGTCCCCCCTCCAGGCCACCCCCTCTCTCAGCGTCAGGAGGCCCGGATGGTCCCGCAGCCAGACGTCGTTCAGCACGGCCGCTTGCAGGTCCGGCAAAACACCCTCCGCCACCGTACATGGGGCCACTCGTGCTACCCTTTGGCTGTAGGGAGGCATAATTGCTTGTACCACCACCTCACGTTTGCTGTGGTACTGCGGCATGTGTGACAGTGCGTCCGCTAGGAAGTTCTTTCCCCCTGGCACATATTTGAGGGTGAATTGGAACCGAGTGAAATATTGTGCCCATCTGACGTGTTTGGGCGACAGGCGTCGGGGTGTCTGTAAGGCCTCGAGGTTCTTATGGTCGGTCCATACCTCAAATGGTAAGGCCGACCCCTCCAATAGCTGCCTCCACGTCGCCAGTGCCCACCGGACAGCAAAGGCCTCCTTTTCCCAAATAGCCCACCCCCTTTCTGTTGTTGTAAACTTGCGGGACGTGTAGGCGCATGGTTGCAGGACCCCCTGTTCATTTTGTTGGAGGAGTACTGCGCCGACGGCCACGTCACTGGTGTCTGCTTGCACCACGAAGGGGGCATCGGGCTGAGGGTGGAGCAACACTGGTTCCTTGGCAAATAGGGCCTTAAGATCCTCGAACGCCTTTTGGCACGTCAGAGTCCACGCCAACAGTTGACCTGGTTTTGGCTTACCGGCCAAATGCTTTGTCCGTAACAGTTCCGTCAATGGATGAGCGACGGCAGCAAAGGACGGGATGAACTGCCGGTAGAAGTTGGCAAACCCCAGGAAGCTTTGTAACTGGCGACGCGTCCTGGGGGCTTGCCACTCCAACACCGCCTGTACTTTGTGTGGGTCCATCTCCACCCCGTCCCCTGATATGCGGTAACCCAAGTAATCCAACCTGGACTGGTGAAACTCACATTTCGATATCTTCACGTACAGGTTCGCGTCGAGGAGCTTCCGCAAAACCTGTCGTACGAGACGGACATGTTCTTCCAGGGTGTCGGTGTAGATCAGAATGTCATCAAGGTAAACCAGTACCCCGCGGTACAGGTGCTCGTGCAACACCTGATTAATCAGTTGCATAAAGACCGCGGGGGCTCCTTGCAGGCCAAACGGCATCACGCGGAACTGGAAACTGCCGAGTGGACAGTTGAACGCCGTCTTCCACTCGTCTCCACGCTGTATCCGAACCCTGTAGTACGCCTCCTGAAGGTCCAGCTTGGTGAATACTCGCCCCTTGCCCAGTTGGGCCAGTAAGTCTTTCATCAGGGGGAGGGGGTACAGATGTTCAACACAGACTGCATTGAGGCCCCGGAAATCGACACACAGACGGAGGGACCCATCTTTCTTTTCCTTGAACAGGACCGGGGCAGCGATCCGGGAACGGGCTGGCTGGATAAAACCCCGGGCCAGATTCTGGTCGATATACTGCCGTAACTCCTCGATCTCCTTGGGCGCCATGGCATACATCCGGGGCTTCGGCAGTTTGGCCCCTGGTATGAGCTCAATCCCACAGTCGGTTGTCCGATGGGGCGGTAGCTGGTTGCACTCCCGTTCGCTAAACACGGCTGCCAGGTCGTTGTATACGGCCGGGAAGGAGCCCTCCTTCCCCCCCGACGACTGGGCGGTGGCCGCACAACCTGGTTGTTGGACCGCTGCCACCCGCCCCGGGACCCGCTCCCTGGAGCCCTGTTTCGGTGGTTGGGGCCCAACCCCAAGCTGGAGTTTTCGGAAACCCCCCTCCCACCATATGGTTGGACCCCATTTGTCCAACCATGCGAGGCCCAGGATCACTGCCTCCGTCATAGCCGGAGCAACAATGAACCGAAGGACCTCCCAATGACCCCCCAGCTCCAGGCGGACCGGTTCAGTGACGTGAGTGGCCGGCCCCCCCCCAACAAGGACCCGCCCACCTGCTCGAACCAAACAGGGCGGGACAGCCGTTGCAGCCGGATGCCGCCTTCCTTCGCGACTGTCCTGCTGATTAGGCACCGTGTGCACCCGGTGTCGATAAGAGCCCGGTATTCCCTCCGCACCCCAGTCCGTGGGCTGGTAAGGGTGATAGGCAGCACGAAGGGGCTCACCGGTTCACTCACCATCGGGTCGTTTGCCGCGTCGTCCTCGCTGTCGTCGGGGATTCCTTGGAACCGTGCCACCACCGTGGCATCCTCCTCCACTGGGGCCGTTTGTTGGGACATCGGGGTCGATGACTGCCTTGCTGCTCTCGACCGCTCGGGGCCCTTCTTTGGGGTCGGTGTGGCTCGTCCGGCCGCGGGAGGGCCTCGCGGAGTGGGGGCTGGACACTCAGCCGCCCGATGGCCCAGCTGGTTGCACCGGAAGCAGCGGAATGAGGCCCCTCCAGGTGGGCCCGGTAGTTTTTGCGGGCCGGCCTGTTGTCTGCTCTCTCTCTGCCTCCCCACCGGCCGTTGAGGTCGGCCGGTGGCCCCACCCCCTTTGTGGCACTCCCTCAATCCGGTATCCAATTCTACGGCCACCTTGCACCAGTCCCGTAGCTGGTTGGGCACACCTCGGTACACACAGGCTTGGCGTAGCTCGTGGTCTAGGCCGGCCCGAAAATGATGGACCAACAGTCGTCCTGGCCACAAAGAGCTTAACCGTCCCGCCAACCACCGGAAGTCCCTGACATAGTCTACTGCAGCCCGGCCCCGCTGCTTCAGCGCCAGGAGTTCCGCTTCTGCCCGCTGGAGACGTGCGGTGTCCTCGAACCGGGCATGCAGGGCTTCCAGGAAGAGGCCCGCGTTGCCCAGCTCCTGAGTGTGGTCGCTATAAAGATCAGCCGCCCAAGCCGCTGCTTCCCCCTGCAACCCCGCGGTGATCGCCACCACCATCGCCCACTGGGATGGATACAGGTGGGCGTATCGGTCTAGGTGACTGATCGCATGGCTCATGTACATAGCCAACTGGTCGGGGTTGCCGTCAAACGTGATGGGGATAGGCGGTGGACCCCAGACAGTTCCTGGTCCCCATGGGGCTGCGGGTTGGCCCACGCCCGGAGCCGCAGCAGCAGGGGTTGCCAAACTATGAGTCCCGAGACCAGGGCCCTGGGCCCCTGGTGTTCCTCTTGGGGGTGCGTCCCAGGCAACCCCGGCTCCTGACCCACCTTGCCAGCTGGGCTGGGGTTGCGGAGCGGACACTCCGGGGCCTCCTGTCACCGGAGCGCTTGCTGCTGGCGTCAGTCGCAGTCGCGGGCTGCTCAGCCGAAAGCGAGTCGACTCAGACCGTCCCAATGACCCGTCCACCCGTTGCCACGACGACGGTCCCTGGTAACTGGCCTCGCCAAACCGGTCCCGGAGCACGTCCATTGTATACTGGCCTGGTGCCGTCGAGTAGCTCCACTCTGCCTCGTCATCCCCCGTGACCCGCCTTTCTCTCCACTCCATAATGGGAGGCCTGGCACCCGGGGTGCGTGCTTGCGCCATCTCCAGGTTGGCCAACGCAGGACTTTGCCACCACTCCCCCGCACCCCCTGAGGCTGTAGTCTCCCGGGCCTCACCCGAAGGTACCGTGGCCCTGGTCACCTTTGGTCTGACCGCTGGCTGTGTTTCTAGGGCCTCTGTGCCGGGTGCAGGACCCGTGGCTCCAGGCGGAGCCTCCTCTTCCGTTCCCTGGGGAGCCTCTTGTTTGGCCTCCGCCATCCCCTCGAAACAAGGGAAAGGTCAAGGGGCAATGGAAGAAGGAGTGCTGACTTACTGTCACACCATCCGATGGCATCCGAACATCCGATGTGCCACGCCCCGTTACCCCACCCCCAGCCGCAAGCCACCATCCGCCCTGTGCTTATAATTGTCCCAGCAGTTTGGACCCGCCCCTCCCGGGAGTCAATCAAGCCTTGGTGGTTCTCCGTCCGGCCGCTTGTGTGCTGCGTCACCCAGCTTCCTTCCTCGAAGGCTCTTTTGTCCAGGGAGTTCTAGGTCGGTGTCAGCCCTTGCTCGGCATTCTGAGCTCTCCCGCGCCGCATGCTGGTCTGCCGTTGTTGTGTGGCCCGTTCGGCTTTCCCCCTGGCGTTTGTGGCGTTCTCCGCCTTACCGCGGCTTTCCCTGGCCGGCCCCAGCAGTTCCAGCTGGTTGCCGGCAGTTGGCTGTTCCTCCCTGGCTGCCTCGGCCCCCCCGGCCCTGTCGGTGAGCGCCCAGTAGGGCGCAGCGTCGCCAGGCCTCCCCCCTTCGCGCGAGGCTTCTGGCGTTCCCCCTCGCGCTCGGCTGTGGCGGCCCGGGGTATTCCGTCCCGGCCACGACAGGCAGCGCCGCAGGGAACGGAAGGGAAGGGGGGAGGGCCGTACCTGGAGCATCGCAGGCCGGGGCGACGCTGGGAACGAGCTGGGCGGCCGCGGCGGGAACGAGCTGGGCGGCGGCGGCGGTGGCGGGAACACGCTGGGCAGCTGCAGCGGCCGAAGCGGCGGGAAC
>NW_015389460.1:131338-133057 GCF_001527695.2 Protobothrops mucrosquamatus | reverse complement strand
GGCGGTGGCGGGAACACGCTGGGCAGCTGCAGCGGCCGAAGCGGCGGGAACGTGCTGGGCGGCCTCGGCGGCTGCGGCGGCATTCAGCTGGCGGTCCCCCAACCCCCGCAAGTGAATGGCAAGCCCTGTGGGGCTTGACACCAACTAGGTAACACTATCAGTGCTAGAAGGGGGGGTATGTGGAGAGGAGGAGAAAGAGTGGGACTATGGGTCCCTTGCGGTTCTCTGAGCTGGCTGGTTTTCTTGCAGACGTTTCATGACCCAACTAGGTGGCATCATCAATGCTAGAAAGGAGCAGGGCTTGTGGATGAGGAGATGGAGATGGATATAAGGACTGTGGGTTCCTTGGTGCTGTCTGAGCTTGGTGAATTTCATGTAGATGTTTCATGACCCAACTAGGTAACATCATTAGTACTAGAAGGGAAGGGGGGTTGATGTCACCAACATGGGTCATAAAACGTCTGGAAAAAACAAGCAAAGTCAGAGAGCACCAAGGACCCCAGAATCGTTGTCCTCCTCCTCCTCCTCCTCCTTCCCCCCCCACTGATGATGTTCCCAAATTGGGTCCTGAAACGTCTCTGCAAGAAAACCACTAAGCTCAGAGAACACCCAAGACCCCACAGTCTTCCTCTTCCTCCTCTTTGCAAGCCCCACATCTTTCCAACACTGATGATGTTCTGTAGTTGGGTCATAAAACGTTTGCAAGAAAACAACCAAACTCAGAGCGCACCAAGGACCCCACAATCCTCCTCCTCCTCCTCCTTCTCCTCTTCCTCCTCCTCCTCCTCCTCCTCCCTGCAAGCCTCACATCTTTCTAACACTGATGATGTTCCGTACTTGGGTCCTGAAACGTCTTCAAGAGAACCGCAGCCACCATTTTTGTTTCCTACAGTTCCCCTCCCCTATTGTGGGAATTAAAAGATAGGTCTGGTGGTGTTTCTGATGCATTTAAGGTTGCACACCTAGCAAAAGTTCTCCTGTGGAAGAAGACTGATCTCTTTTCTCAAGGGTCCTCCGAAATACCCAAAGGTATTTTTCATTTTTCAGAGGGAAACGGAGGTAAATACACCAACAGCCATCAGGCCTCGTAAAGATAGGACTTGCTAGTGTCTTAATCTATTTTTATTATTTGTTTATAGATTCCCCCCCCCTCCCAGTACAGGGGTAGGCAACCTTGGCTCTTTTATGACTCGTGGACTTCAACTCCCACAATTCCTGAGCCAGCATGGCTCAGTTTGGAAACCTCTCCCTTTTCCCCTCAGCGTGGCTGGCTCAGGAATTCTGGGAGTTGAAGTCCACGAGTCATAAAAGAGCCAAGGTGGCCTACCTCTGCCCAAATGCCTGAATTTTGATCACGTGACTGAGAGGAAAAAATATTTAAATATTTAAACCAGGGGTCTTCAAATGTGGCTCTTTTATGACTGGTGGACTTCAACTCCCAGAATTCCTGAGCCAGCATGGGGGAACTATGGTCCCCTCATGACTCGTGGACTTCAACTCCCAGAATTCCTGAGCCAGCATGGCTCAGCTTGGAAACCTCTCCCTTTCCCCCTCAGCATGGCTGGCTCAGGAATTCTGGGAGTTGAAGTCCACGAGTCATAAAAGAGCCATGGTTGCCTATCCCTGCCCTACAGATTTAATGTGGGGTGGAGAAAAACTGCAGAACAGGAAATAAAAACAACATTTTTCTTTCTTTGAAATGCTCACGTAAAGCATTTG
>NW_015389460.1:124051-131204 GCF_001527695.2 Protobothrops mucrosquamatus | reverse complement strand
ACTAAATTTAAATTTATGCCAGTAGTCCTCAGCTGAGCCCCAAATTTCTGTCGCTTAGCAGAAACATTTGTTAAGTGAGTTTTGCCCCATTTTACGACCTCCCTTGCCACCGTTCCTAAGTGAAACAAAGCATGATAGTTATATAAGTATAATAGAAATAAATAGATACATGCTGGCATAATATTTGCATTAGATAAGTGTATATAGAATTGAAACTGATTATTATTATAACTGTTTTTTTTCTTTGTTCCGTGGTGTTTTTGCCACCTTTTTAAAAGCCCTTGTTACGTTTTTTTTTTATTTTCCTTCGATAGTGTACCCCCCCCGTGATTATTTAAAAGCCATCAAAACGAAGTAGCAAACTTTTTTTTTTCCTAAAGCTCTTACAAAAAAAATTGTAAGAAAAATGGAAACTGACCAAAGAGAGAAGCAACCTGGAATTAAGGAGAAAGTTCCTAACAGTGAGGACAATTAACCAATAGAACTCCTTGCCTTCAAAAAGTGTGGGTGCTCCATCACTGGAGGTTTTTAAGAAGAGGCTGGACAGTCACCTGTCTGAGACGGTATAGGTTCTCCTGCTTGAGCAGGGGGCTGGACTAGAAGACCTCCAAGGTCCCTTCCAGCTCTATTCTATTCTGTTTTATTCCATTCCATTCCATTCTCTATTCTATTCTATTCTATTCTATATTCTATATTCTATTCTATTCTATCCTATTCCATATTCTATTCTATTCTATTCCTTATTCCTTATTCTATTCTATTCTATTCTATTCTATTCTATTCTATTCTATTCTGTATTTCTGTTCTATTCTATATTTCTGTTCTATTCTGTTCTATATTTCTATTCTATTCTGTCCTGTCCTATCCTATCCTATCCTATCCTATCCTATCCTATCCTATCCTATCCTATCCTATCCTATTCTATTCTATATTCCTATTCTATTCTATTCTACATTCTATTTTATTGTTTCATTCAACAGGAGCTTTGGTGCTTTCGTTAGTAGAATTTGTGTTGGAGATGTTCATTGACTTGAGTTATTTGTAAAAAAAAATAAAGCAGGGATACAAATAACTAATGAATTTTTTTTTTAAATGTCCTGATGGAAAAAGAAAGAGCTTTTGATGAGCTGGCTGGTTGATTATGCTCATGACAAAAATAAAAAGGGTGACGCGCTTTTATGATGTCCTTTGTGTCGTCAGGAAACCGGAAGTTCACCTCTCCTGGTTTTTGTCTTGCCTCTTAGATCTTCTCTCAAGAATATATCAACCTGCTGCTTTCCATGTATTTCTTCGTCCTCGGGATCCTCGCCCTGTCTCACACCATCAGGTAACGTGAAGAAACATGAACAATGTATTGTGAGTGCAAAACATCAAAAAGGCTTGTAATGCCAGGATTTTTGTTTAATTTATTTAACAAATTGATATGTGGTCCATCTCACTGTCTCGAGCGAGATATATATATATGTGAATATGAACAGGACACAAGACTTATGACTGACCTTGGGGGTACTTATAACCCACTTCTGAGGCCCCCTCCCCTGTAGTTACTTGCACTTCGGGTGCCCTACAGCAGTGGTGGCGAACCTATGGCACGGGTGCCAGAGGCGGCACTCAGAGCCCTCTCCGTGGGCACGTGCACCGTCGCCCCAGTCCTAGGCCTTCAGCTGGGTTTTATAAAACCTTTTCGCTTTAGGCCTCCGCCGCCGTGTACAAAAAAAAAAAGGTTCAATCAATCAGTCAATTTCAACTTCTCACGGGGAAAAAAAAGATCTTGCAAAGTTGGAATTGCCTGAACAGCCCAGTTGCTGTTACCACTGCAGCCACGCCCACCCAATGGGCCACACCCACCCGGCACCCGACGATGCATAAGTGGGTTTTGGGTTGCAGTTTGGGCACTCGGTCTCTAAAAGGTTCGCCATCACTGCCCTACAGTCAGCCCCCCATTTACGTCACTGCAGTCACGTGTTCCCATTTTATGGCCATTTTTCCTCCCCGAAAACTGGCCTTTACTTCCAGTTTTCAGCAGAAACACCCCATCGGTTCCTTAACGATTGCAGCATTCGCCTTCCCTTAACGACCGCCACAAAACAAGTCACAAAATCAGCTCGTCCCAGGTGGGTGCCTCAACTTTACAGCTGTCCTGACTTGCGACCTTAACGGTCAGCCTCTATTACAGTCGTAAGTGGAGTACTACCCGTATACATTGAAACGCACAGGCACTTTTAAACCAGCCCTTTGATTCGGTTAACGTCCGCTGCATCCACTTAACGACGGCTGCAAAAAAACTGGTTTGGTTACACGGTGTGCGGACTGTCGTGACTTACAATCATGATAGGGAGGCTATCTTACAGTCGTAACTCAAGGACAACCCGTACTAAGTGAATTATGCACATCCTGTAGAGCCAGGGGTCTTCAAAGTTGGTCCTTTTATGACTTGTGGACTTCAACTCCCAGCATTCCTCAGCCAGCATGCCTGGCTGAGGAATTTTGGGAGTTGAAGTCCACCAGTCATGAAAGGGCCCAGTTTGAAGACCCCTGTTCTATAGAATATATAAGGCAGGTATGAGTATTTTGAGGAAATGTTGAAGGAACATTCTGGAAAAAAAGAGTAGATAGAGGCCTAGTTCAGATTTTTGTGGGCTGCTTTGTGGTTCCGCGGCTGGGAGATAGGTAATTATCACTAAATGTAGAACAAGGGTAAGATTTCTGCTTTTTCCCCCCTCATAAAGAATGTAATACAGGTATGTAGTCCTAAACCAGGGGTCTTCAAACTTGGCCCTTTCATGACTTCTGGACTTCAACTCCCAGAATTCCTCAGCCAGGCACGCTGGCTGAGGAATTCTGGGAGTTGAAGTCCACCAGTCATAAAAGGGCCAACTTTGAAGACCCCTGCTGTAGAGTTTTCTGTACCTGGAATATCCCTTTTTATTTATACCTGGTTTGGTTATTCCTTCATTTCTCCACCAGTGCAGAAATTTAAGTCTTCGGAGTCAAGGGAAGCAAAAAACCCTTTTGGAGGCCTCTCATCATTTGCAAATAAAGGTGCCCAGCCAATTATTGCACATAAAGGAAAGGTTAAAATCCTGGCAGAGTCTCTAAGTTTAATAGTTAACTTGCCTAATCAGATGGGAAACGGGCACCCAGCTGGCTGCTGCATTCCCTCTCTCGTTTTAAAAAATAAGAATATTTATCTAGGTGGATGAGAACATCTGCCATCTTTTGAGGCCAGCTTTCCCTTTAAAAAAAAACCAAAAGACTCTTCAAAAGCCGGGCATGTTTTTAAAAAGTTTAATTTTGATCTCCAGGGGACAAAATAAGACTCAGGCGGGCTTGCTCGGTTCGCCCATTGCCGTGCCTTAACAACCAGAAAATGGAGGATTATCTTGCCTTCAGACATTGTGGGTGCTTCCTCCACTGGAGGTTTTTAAGAAGAGCCTGGACAGTCACTTGTCTGGAATGGTGTAGGATTTCCTGCTTGAGCGGGGGGCTGGACTAGATGACCACCCAGGTCCCTTCTGGCTCTATTCTGATTCTGAATTTTGCGAGGTCTTGTTTATACGATTAGTGAATTTGGGGTGTGCAGTCTTGTATCCCCCTGTGGGATCTCACCAACCTATGGGTGGGGGGGCTAACACTGATTTTTCTGGAGAATTTCAAAATCCCTCCAGAAACGAGGCTTATTGGCTGCCCATTAGCTTCCAGGTCTCAATTCCAAGTGCCGGTTGTCACTTTTAAATCCCTCCGTAGCTTAAGGAGCATCATCCCTGTGGAGATAAAATTGCTCCCCTCCTTCATAGTCTTTTGGCCCTGGTTTTGCCAGGGGGGCTGGGGACCCCCGGGTGATGTAGAGCCCATCAAGAATAGAATAGGAATGGGATGGGATGGGATGGGATGGGATGGGATAGGGTAGGGTAGAGTAGAGTAGAGTAGAGTAGAGTAGAGTAGAGTAGAGTAGAGTAGAGTAGAGTAGAGTAGAAAAGAAAATATGGAATGGAATAGATTGGAATGGAATAGAATAGAATAGAATAGAAAATATGGAATAGAATAGAATAGAATAGAATAGAATAGAATAGAATAGAATAGAATAGAATAGAAAATATGGAATGGAATAGAATAGATTGGAATGGAATAGAATAGAATAGAATAGAAAATATGGAATGAAATGGAATAGAATAGAATAGAATAGAAAATATGGAATGGAATAGAATAGATTGGAATGGAATGGAATAGAATAGAATAGAAAATTAGAATCAAATAGAAAATTAGAGTAGAGTAGAAAAGAAAATATGGAATTGAATAGAGTAAAATAGAAAATTAGAATACAACAGAACAGAATAGAATAGAATAGAATAACAGAGTTGGAAGGGACCTTGGAGGTCTTCAACCCCCTGCTCAGGTAGGCCACCTTGGCTCTTTTGTGACTCATGGACTTCAACTCCCAGAATTCCTGAGCCAGCATGGCTCAGCTTGGAAACCTCTCCCTTTCCCCTCAGGAAGGCTGGCTCAGGAATTCTGGGAGTTGAAGTCCACGAGTCATATAAGAGCCAAGGTTGCCTACCCCTAGTCTAGTCCAACCCCCTGCTCAGGCAGGAAACCCTATACCATTTCGGACAAATGGTTGTCCAGTCTTTTCTTAATAACTTCCAGTGTTGGAGCATCCACAACATCTGGAAGTTGGCTGGTTTGATGTCACTAGGACATGAGTTTCATGGGGTTCATACAGGTTGTCCTCGACTTACAACAGTTCGTTTAGTGACCATTCAAAGTTACAACAGCACTGAAAAAAGCGACTTAGGACCGATTTTTCAGACTTACAGCCATTGCAGCCTCCCCAGGGTCACCTGATCAAAATTTGGACGCTTGGCCACTGACTCATACTTACGACGGTTTGTAGCGTCTCGGGGTCATGCGATCTCGCTTTTGCGCTCTTCCGATGAGCAAAGTCAATGGGGCGGCCAGTTTCACTTAACGACCGTGCGACTAATTTAACAACTGCAGCGATTCACTTAACAAAGGTGGCAAGAAAGGTTGTAAAATGGGACAAAATTCACTTAACAAATTTTTCGCTTAGCGGCATAAGTTCTGGGCTCAGTCACGGTCGTAAGCCGAGGACTTACCTGTACTTGGGATTTTATTTCTCTTAACCTGCCCCAGAGTCACCCTCAGTGACTTGGGCAACCATATACATTTTCTTTTTTTAAAAATAATATTAATTTTCCAATTTTACATTTACGTATTTAAAAAGCAACGCGGTGACTGGGTTAATCAATAGTCCCATAACAAAATCTTTAGTACAAATGTCAGGTTACAACATCAGATATTTCTTCTCTTTTTCCCTTAACATTTACTGTCTCGTATTCAAGCTAATACAGTTCTTATTATATCAACTTAGTAAAAAATATCATTATTACATTTATCAATCAATTTTTAGCTTATACATATCTTAATTACATTCAATCTTCATAAACAATCAATATCCTGTTATTAATTTTTTTCTTCCCAGTTTTTAGTTTCTCATCAATATTCCAATTTAACCTTTGATATTTATAATTTTCAGGCTTTAGATAACCAAGATTTCCCTTATCTCAATTCATAACAAAATATAATATCCAAAATACGCATTTTATCTATTTGAATGTAATCTTGTTCTATTTCCTAAAAGTTATCTATTTCCCACCATATTAAATCATCTATTTAATAATACAATATCCCCTTTAATAAATCAAAACCGTTATGTATATTACCTGGGTTAATCAATAAATCAAACAATTTTTAAATATTAAGCAGACAAAGTTTTTATTTTCAACTAATTTCCAAGTATTTTAAATCTAACGACCAGAATTCCCCTTATCTCAACTTCTCCCTTTAACCCTCTAATTAATAATATGACATCCCCTCTAATGTCAAAACCCCAATTTTCTTCAACCTTATTCTGGCTTTCTTCCTTTGCCAACTAGGCTTCCATATCAGTGCTTTTAGATTTTACATTTTCTTAATGAATAAATAATAGCTAAATAAACTCAAGGCTTACAGCATCGTCGCAGGGCTTCACATTTCCAAGTTTCACAACCTCGGCCACTTTATCACGCTGACTAAGGAATACTGGGAGTTGAAGTCCACCCATCTGAAAGTTTATTTGTATGCTGGCTGGGGAATTCTGGGAGTTGAAGTCCCCACACCTTAAAGTGCCTGAGATTGAAAAATACTGCTCTGACTATTTGGTATTCCTTGAGTTAATTTTATAAACGTATTTCTGTGGGATTTTGATTTTCCTTGCATACAGTTGCTGTTTGTCAGTTATGCCTTTTAAAACGACATCTCCTTCCCTTTCTCCCTTTTCCTTCCTCTTCCTCCCATCTCGTTTCAGCCCCATGATGAATAAGTTTTTCCCGGTCAACTTTCCCAACAAGCAGTATCAGCTCCTTTTTACTCAAGGCTCTGGGGAAGCAAAGGAAGGTAAGTTTGCTCCCTCGTTTGGCCCAGGAGAATTGAAGGATTTCCTCTGTGGATCTGATGTCTCCTGCCTTGTGTGTCTGCTTGTGTACTGCCATATGACAAATGCTTGCCGTATCTTTGCTGGCTGCGTTGTGGTGAGGGCAACGAGTGAATTTAGAGAGAGAGAGAGATAGTAGATGAGAGAGACAGACAGAGAGAGAGAGATGATAGAGATAGATGATAGAGATAGATAGATAGATAGATAGATAGATAGATAGATAGATAGATAGATAGATAGATAGATAGATAGATAGATAGATAGGTACAGAGATTGATAGAGAGAGAGATGATAGAGACATAGAGGATGATAAGACATAGATAGATAGATAGATAGATTAGATAGATAGATAGATAGATAGATAGATAGATAGATAGATAGATAGATAGATAGATAGATAGATAGATAGATAGATAGATAGATAGGTACAGAGATTGATAGAGAGAGAGATGATAGAGACATATTATTATTATTATTATTATTTAATTTCTATACCGCCCTTCTCCCGCAGGACTCAGGGCGGTGCACAGCATATTAAAAACAGATACAATAACAATATACAAAAATAAAACCCTTCTAAAACCAAATTAAAAACCAAATATTAGAGGCTGTGTTCCAATTAAAATTATACTTAAAATCGTCCCTAAATAAAATCCTCCT
>NW_015389460.1:89315-121815 GCF_001527695.2 Protobothrops mucrosquamatus | reverse complement strand
TCTTTCTCACATGCACACACCATCTCACCCACACATCCTCCACAACTAGGCTGGCAGGCACTAACTAGAATGAAGGAAGCCACTAAGTTTGGATCCCTAGAGACTAAGAGTGGGTGGGCTTCAGGACCTGTTTTATCTCCCAAATCCTTTTCTTTTCTTTTTCTTATTCAATTTTTCTTTTTATTTTATTCAAAACATTGAAATACAAAGTCCAAAAAAAGGGGGGGAGAAAAAAAAACTAGACAATGCTACACAAAAAAAGTGCAGAAAAAGAAAAAAACCCCAAAACAGATGTATACATAAATTGTCCCCTTTAGTTGGAATACGGATAAATATATTTTAACTAAGATAACAACTCCCTCCCTCCTTGTGGAACAGGCATCCCCTTCCTCTGTTGATTGACAAGACCGGCCGCTAGTCTTGCCTTGTCGATTGACACGTCTGGCAACTGTCGGTGGGATTTGGGGAGGGGCTTCCGACGGACTCACGCCCAACTTCCTTTATCTGGCTCAGTTGACATTTTTCCTTTTTTCCCTTAAGGATTCGCTTCCTTCTTCTCTATCTCCCAAAGGGATTCTTTTTTAAACAAAGATTCCTGATTTTTCGTCACCTTGCTTAATTACGTGCCTCCTTCGCCTTTAGGTAGCCCCCCTTCGGCGTATCCTCCCATTAGTGACCGTGAAAATGGCATTTATTGTCTCCTTCCAGAGATTGTCAACTACGAATTTGACACCAAGGACCTCGTCTGCCTGGCCATGAGCAGCATTGTGGGCGTCTGGTACCTGCTGAGGAAGGTGAGCTGACCTGCTGGTGAGGCAGGTGGAATAATTAATACCACTTTACAAGGCCTTGGTAAGGCCACACTTGGAATACTGCATCCAGTTTTGGTCACCACGATGTAAAAAAGATGTTGAGACTCTAGAAAGAGTGCAGAGAAGAGCCACAAAGATGATGAGGGGACTGGAGGCTAAATCATATAAGGAACGGTTGCTGGAATTGGGTCTGTCTAGTTTGATGAAGAGAAGGACGAGGGGGGACAGGATAGCAGTGTTCCAGTATCTCAGGGGCTGCCCCAAAGAAGAGGGAGTCAAGCTATTTTCCAAGGCGTCTGAAGGCAGGACAAGAAGCAACAGGTGGAAACTAAGAAAGGAGAGAAGCAACCTGGAACTAAGGAGAAACTTCCTGACAGTGAGGACAATTAACCAGGGGAACAGCTTGCCTCCAGACATTGTGGGTGCTCCATCACTGAAAGTTTTTAAGAAGACAGCTGTTTGTCTCAAATGGCATAGGGCAGGGGTCTTGAAACGTGGCCCTTCTATGACTTGTGGACTTCAACTCATAAAAGGGCCAAGTTTGAAGACCCCTGGTACAGGGTATAATGCAGAGAAGAGCAACAAAGATGATTAGGGGCCTGGAGGCTGAAACATATGAAGAATGGTTGCATGTCTAGTTTTAAGAAGATTCTGTAAAGTTTGTGTAAAGTTTCCTGCTTAAGCAGAGGATTGGACTAGAAGGCCTCCAAGGTCCCTTCCAACTCTGTTATTTTGTTCTCTTAGTTTCCTGAAAAGGAGAACTAGAGGCAACATGATAACAGCCTTCCAATATTTGAGGGGCTGCCACAAAGAGGGGCTCCACCTGTCCTCCAAAGCACATGACAAGAAGCAACGGGTGGAAATTAATCAGAGAGAGAAGCAACCTAGAACTAAGGAGGAATTTCCTAACAGTTAGAACAATTAACCAGTGGAACTCCTTGCCTCCAGAAGCTGTGAATGCTCCAACACTGGAAGTTTTTAAGAAGAGACTGAACAGCCACTGGTCTCAAATTGTATAGGGTCTCCTGCTTGAGCAGGGGGTTGGACTAGAAGACCTCCAAGCTCCCTTCCCGCTCTGTTGTTCTCTTATTCTGAGCAGACTGCAGGCAGGAGGATCTGCGTAGCCTACGGGCTGGCTTCCCATCAGACCAAGAGGGTGGAATGTGGGGTGAATGAGTGAGTGTTGCTCAGGACTTCCCTTCTCTTTCCTCCAGCACTGGATCGCCAACAACCTCTTTGGCCTGGCCTTCTCTCTCAACGGAGTGGAGCTGTTACACTTGAACAACGTCAGCACGGGCTGCATCCTGCTTGGTGGTCTCTTCGTCTATGACGTCTTCTGGGTAAGCCCCTGCTCCTGCAGCTGGCTTCCAGGCTCAGCAGATCCGCCAACTGTCCAATGGGCGGATCCAGAAAAAAGAAACTCCCGGGCACGTTATTTTTACCAAGCGTGTAAACTTTACTCAGTACACCAGATTGGCACAGACGAAGCAAAACCAGCTCTTTCATGCCTAAGGCGGGACTAGAACCAATCCTGGTGATTGGTCCAAAGACACCCAGCCGGCTTTTGTTCCTAAGGCGGGACTAGAACTCACCGTCTCCTGGTGATTGGCCCAAAGTCACCCAGCCAGCTTTCATGCCCAATGTAGGACTAGAACGCACTGTTTCCTGGTGATTGACCTAAAGTCACCCAGCTGGCTTCCATGCCTAAGGCAGGACTAGAACTCACCATCTCCTGGTGATTGGCCAAAGTCACCCAGCCTCTTTCATGCCTAAGGCGGGATTAGAACTCACCATCTCCTGGTGATTGGCCCAAAGTCAACCAGCCTCTTTCATGCCTAAGGCGGGATTAGAACTCACCATCTCCTGGTGATTGGCCCAAAGTCACCCAGCCTCTTTCATGCCTAAGGCGGGATTAGAACTCACCATCTCCTGGTGATTGGCCCAAAGTCAACCAGCCTCTTTCATGCCTAAGGCGGGATTAGAACTCACCATCTCCTGGGGATTGGCCCAAAGTCAACCAGCCAGCTTTCATGCCTAAGGCGGGACTAGAACAGAGTCTCCTGGTGATTGGCCCAGAGTCATCCAGCTGGCTTTCATGCCTAAGGCGGGACAAGAACTCACCGTCTCTTAGTGATTGGCCCAAATCCAGCTGACTTTCATGCCTTAGGCGTGACTAGAACTCACCGTCTCCTGGTGATTGGCCCAAGATCACCCAGCTGGCTTTCATGACTAAGACGAGGCTAGAACTCACTGTCTCCTGTTGATTGATCCAAAGTCACCCAGCCGGCTTTCATGCCTAAGGCGAGACCAGAACTCACCGTCTCCTGGGGATTGGTCCCAATTCAGCCTTAGGCAGGACTAGAACTCGCTGTCTCCTGGACAGTCTGCAGGAGCTTCTCCTTAACCCAGCTACTTGTCGGTGCCTCCCTGGATTTGGAAAGTCTCAGCCAATTGCTCTGAAAAATAAAGTTATGGACTTATAATGGGCAAGGCTTTTAGTGATGGCAAGGGAGGGGGACCAGGCTGAGAACGTGGGCACCGTGAACTTGGACAGACGATGTGTAAGGAGTTCGAGGTGGGTGTAGCTCAACATCCAGCCCATTCCTTGCTCTACTGAGCATTCTTGGGCTGTCATGACTCCAAAACTTCAGAAATGTGGCAGAAACAGGATCTCTTATAACCGGGGTCTTCAAACTTGGCCCTTTGATGACTGGTGGACTTCAACTCCCAGAATTCCTCAGCCAGGCACGCGTGCCTGGCTGAGGAATTCTGGGAGTTGAAGTCCACCAGTCATCAAAGGGCCACGTTTGAAGACCCCTGCCTTATAATAATACCGTACCTGGTGGATCACTGCCTGCTCTTCCTAATTCTGCTTCCCTTTTTCCTAGGTCTTTGGCACCAACGTGATGGTGACTGTGGCCAAGTCATTTGAAGCCCCCATCAAACGTGAGTAGCTGGCGTTACAAACTCCCAAATCTGTAGGGATAGCTCACCTCTAACCCTGGTGAGATTTTGGATGGCGGGCGTTGTCCCAACAAGGGTAGTAGCCCCCTCCCCAACTCCGTAGGGGCCTTCAAGACAGAGGTAGTCCTGGACATACCACCGTTCCATTTAGCGGCCTTTCAAAATGTACAACAGAAGTGGGGAAAAAGTAATTTTAAACGAATGCGGCCATTAAACAAATGCCACAGACCCCGTTGCTCACTTTGGGGTGGGGTGGGGGTTTTCCCCAAAAAGCCAAAAGTCATGTTTTTGGCTTTTTGGGGAAAACCCCCACCCCACCCCAAAGTTTTTGGTTTTTTTTTTTTACAATCTTCGTCAAATCCATGCCACTGGCAAAGCAAAGTTTTGGTCACCACGATGTAAAAAAGATGCTGAGACTCTAGAGCAGTGTTTCTCAACCTTGACCATTTTAAGGCATGTGGACTTCAACTCCCAGAATTTGACAGCCAGTATTGCTGGCTGTGGAATTCTGGGAGTTGAAGTCCACATGCCTTAAAATTGTCAAGGTTGAGAAACACTGCTCTAGAAAGAGTGCAGAGAAGAGCAACAGAGATGATCAGGGGACTGGAGGCTAAAGCATATAAGGAACGATTGCTGGAATTGGGTATGTCTAGTTTAATGAAGAGAAGGAGGAGGGGGGACATGATAGGAGTCTTCCAGTATCTCAGGGGCGGCCCCAAAGAAGAGGTAGTCAAGCTATTCTCCAAAGTGCTTGAAGGCCGAACAAGAAGCCACGGGTGGAAACTCATCAAAGAGAGAAGCAACCTAGAATTAAGGAGAAACTTCCTGACAGTTAGAACAATTAACCAGTGGAACAACCTGCCTCCAGAAGCTGTGGGTGCTCCAACATTGGACGTTTTTAAGAAGAGACTGACAGCCATTGTTCTGAAATGGTATAGGGTTGCCTGCCTGAGCAGGGGGTTGGACTAGATGACCTACAAGATCCCTTCCAACTTATTATTATTATTAATCATGTGAGCATATTGGGGATGCTGCAATGGTGTATAAATGGTCATGTAATGTTTTTTCACTGCCCTGGGGACTACTTACACATGAATCTAGTCAACGAACAGTCCAGGATGAATTCGATGGAATTCACGGGGGATGGGGGAGGGGTTGGATTTGGTTCTCTTGTGGCAACGCAGTGACTTTAAACTGATGACATGTTTAGCTCCACCTTCCAGCTCAGCTTGCTCTTCTCCTACGTCAGTCAAGAACAACATGTAAATTTAATATTCAGTGTCAAATTGTTCAAAACAGCCGCCTGTTTTGGATTCTTCCATCTCCCCTTAACGATCACCTCACTTCTCCTCCTGTTCTTTTTTTTTTTTTCCCCTGCAGTGGTTTTCCCCCAAGATCTGCTGGAGAAAGGCTTGGAAGCCGACAATTTTGCCATGCTGGGCTTGGGTGACATTGTCATTCCAGGTAAGACAGATGTTGTAAATCCATCCATCCATCCATCCATTATCTATCCATCCATTTATCCATTATCTGTCTTTCTATCTATCTATTCATCCATCCATCTATCCATTATCTATCTATCCATCCATCCATCCATCTATCCATCCATCCATCTATCCATTTATCCATTATCTGTCTTTCTATCTATCTATTCATCCATCCATCTATCCATTATCTATCTATCCATCCATCCATCTATCCATTATCTGTCTGTCTGTCTATCTATCCATCCATCCATCTGTCCATTATCTATCTATCTGTCTATCTCCATCCATCCATCCATCCATTATCTGTCTGTCTATCTATCCATCCATCCATCTATCCATTATCTATCTATCTATCTATCTATCTATCTATCTATCTATCTATCTATCTATCTATCTATCTATCTATCTATCTATCTATCTATCTATCTATCTATCTTCTTGACTTAAAGCCATTTGTTTAGTGACCGTTTTGACATTATAATGGCACTGAAAAAAAGTGACTTATGACCGATTTTTGTACTTTCATACTTTCATTTTCATACTTAAGACTGTTGCAGCAAAACCTTTCCCCCCCCCCAATGGTCACGTGATGAAGTGATCAAAATTCAGTCGCTTGACATTTACGACGCTCACATTTATGGCGGTCGCAGTATCCCCCGGGATCACGTGATTCCTTTTTGCAACTTTCCGACAAGCAAAGTCAATGAGGATTCACTTAACGACCGTGTTACTAACTTAACAACCACAGTTGATTTGCTTAATAAGAGTGTTCAGCGAGAAAAGACGTCAAATGAAGCAAAACTAATTTAACGAGTGTCTCACTTTGCAACAGGAATCAGCAGGCCTCAATTGAGGACTGTCTGTATTTGTAGCCACAAGGGGGCGCTGTGGGGCTGCAGCTAATTGACATCTGGAGATCCAGGGGGCTGGCGGGCACCAAGGGCATCTATAGGGGGGCAGATGTTAGATTAAAGGTGACTTTATCCCTCTTCCTCTCCCTCCAGGTATCTTCATCGCTCTTCTCTTGCGCTTTGATATCAGGTAAATCCTTTGCGGCAACTTAACAATTGAAAAATGTTCCACCACCCCCCTTCCAGCATTAATAATCATAATCATAAAGTTGGAAGGGACCTTGGGGGTCATCTAGTCCAATCCCCTGCTCAGGCAGGAAACCCTACACCATTTCAGACATGGCTGTCATTAAGAGAGCGGAAAAATTGGGGTTGAGAATGAGAAAGATAATCAGGGGACCGGAGGCTAAAACATAGGAAGAACGGCTGCAGGAATTGGGTATGTCTAGTTTAATGAAGAGAAGGACGAGGGGGGACATGATAGCAGTCTTCCAGGATCTCAGGGGTTGCCCCAAAGAAGAGGGAGTCAAGCTATTTTCCAAAGCGCCTGAAAGCAGGACAAGAAGCAACGGATGGAAACTAACCAAGGAGAGAAGCAACCTGGAACTAAGGAGAAACTTCCTGACAGAACAATTAATGGAATAGCTTGTCTCCTGTAGTTGCACTGGAAAGAGTTCAGAGAAGAACAACAAAGATGATCAGGGGACCAGAGGCTAAAACATACGAAGAACGGTTGCAGAAATTGGGTATGTCTAGTTTATTGAAGAGAAGGATCAGGGGGGACAGGATAGCAGCCTTCCACTATCTCAGGGGCTGCCCCAAAGAAGAGGGAGTCAAGCTGTTCTCCAAAGCCCCTGAAGGCAGGACAAGAAGCAACGGATGGAAACTCATCAAGGAGAGAAGCAACCTGGAACTAAGGAGAAACTTCCTGACAGAACAATTAACCAGTGGAACTACCTGCCTCCAGAAGCTGTGAATGCTCCAACACTGGAGGTTTTCAAGAAGAGACTGGACAGTTATTTGCCTGAAATGGTATAGGGTTTCTGGCTTGAGCAGGGGTTGGACTAGAAGACCTCCAAGGTCCCTCCCAGCTTCTATTCTAATACAATCTAATCTAATCTACCCTATTCTATCCTATTCTATTCCATTCCATTCTATTCTAATTTTCTATATTCTATTCTGTTTAATTCCTCTTCTCTTCTCTTCTATTCTATTCTATTCTCCAAAACCCCAGGAATCTTTGGCAGAAATAGCCTTATTTTTATGAATGATTATAAAGCACCCTGCTTCTGATTTTGCACAACCCCTGAGCCAGGTTGGATTTGCACACCCCACCTGGGGCCAAGGAGGTCTGCTATTGTGCATACGAATGCGGCCAGTGTTAAGACATTTGCCCACTCACAGCACTAGACAGATCTATTTAGCTGAATTAATAAAAGAAGGAGGTTTGCTTGGCATATAAAGAAGATTAGAACAGGGGTCTTCCAACTGGGCCCTTGTATGACTTGTGGACTTCAACTCCCAGAATTCCTCAGCCAGGAATTCTGGGAGTTGGAGTAGTCCACAAGTCATCAAAGGGCCAAGTTGGAAGACCCCCCTGGATTAGAAGATCCCTTCTAACTCTGTTCATTCTCTTATTCTCCGGCTACCTCTTGCCCTGGGGCTCTGCTTTCCTCACCCCCCCGGCTTGTGGGTCTGCACCTGGGTTCTGGACTGTCCTAACCTCCCTCTCCCCCCCCCTTTGCTTGTCACCGCAGCCTGAAAAAGAACACACACACCTACTTCTACACCAGTTTTGTGGCCTACATTCTTGGACTGAGCCTCACCATCTTCATCATGCATGTCTTCAAACATGCTCAGGTGAGCTTCTCGGATCGGCCGCCCCAGATCAGGCGATAGGAGCTGAACCTGTGGCTCCTTCAGGACCTGTGGACTTCAACTCCCAGAATTCCTGAGCCAGCATGGCTGGCTCAGGAATTCTGGGAGTTAAAGTCCACAAGTCATGAAGGGGCTATAGATCCCCACCCCTGTCTTAAAGGGACAGGCCAACAGCATGGCTGGCTCAGCTCAGGGATTCTGGGAGTTGAAGTCCACAAGTCATGAAGGGGCTATAGACCCCCACCCCTGTCTTAAAGGGACAGGCCAACAGCATGGCTGGCTCAGCTCAGGGATCCTGGGAGTTGAAGTCCACAAGTCATGAAGGGGCTATATAGACCCCCACCCCTGTCTTAAAGGGACAGGCCAACAGCATGGCTGGCTCAGGGATTCTGGGAGTTGAAGTCCACAAGTCATGAAGGGGCTATAGATTCCCACCCCTGTCTTAAAGGGACAGGCCAACTGCATGGCTGGCTCAGGGATTCTGGGAGTTGAAGTCCACAAGTCATGAAGGGGCTATAGATCCCCACCCCTGTCTTAAAGGGACAGGCCAACTGCATGGCTGGCTCAGGGATTCTGGGAGTTGAAGTCCACAAGTCATGAAGGGGCTATAGACCCCCACCCCTGTCTTAAAGGGACAGGCCAACAGCATGGCTGGCTCAGGGATTCTGGGAGTTGAAGTCCACCCATCTTAAAATGGCCACGCTTGAGAAACACCAGGCCACAGATAGTTTGGGCTTCTCGGCACCTTGGCTGCGCCTCTGCTGCCTTGCGATAACGACGGCCGCAGGTTGGAGAAGGCTTCCCACCGGGAACCACGGGAAGGTCGTGAGGAACGCTGGTGCTGTGAATGAGGGGGTGTCTCTTAGCAGGCCAGACCCCGATTCCCTCTGCTCTGCCTCTCTCGTTCTAAAGTTTCCTCTTGATCTTCCCTCCCCAGCCAGCTCTGTTGTACCTGGTTCCGGCTTGCATCGGCTTCCCGCTTCTGGTAGCCTTGGCCAAAGGAGAAGTGACCGACATGTTCAGGTGAGTCCTTTTGTGTGGCACAGGCAGTCCTCGACTTACGACCAGAACAGGGCCTGGAATATCAATTAACCAGTGGAACGGTTTGCCACCAGAAATCGTGGGCGACCCATCACTGGAGATTTTTAAGGAGAGACTAGACAGTCACCTGTCTGGGATGGGTATAGGGTCTCCTGCTTGAGCAGGGAGCTGGACTAGAAGACCTCCAAGGTCCCTTCCAGCTCTGTTCTGATTGATTGATTGATTGATAGATTGATTGATTGAGTAGGGGGTTGGACTAGAAGACCTCCAAGGTCCCTTCCAGCTCTATTCTATTCTAATTTGGGTCATGACTCCTAAATCAAGGTGTCCACGTGACTGACCCGATTTTACGACCTGGTGGTGGCATTGGAACCTGCCCGTTACGGTCATATGTCGCGATGGACATAAAGTATAGGGTTTCCTGCCTAAGCGGGGTTGGACTAGATGACCTCCAAGGTCCCTTCCAACTTTATTATTATTTATTATTATTTATTTATTGTTGTTGTTGTTGTTGTTGTTATTATTATTATTATTATTATTATTACTACTACTACTATGTGAGGTCACCCACGAGACCAACCTGATTTTATGACCTTTCAGCAGTCGTTAAGTGAATGCAGCGGTTGGGGGTGCTGAGTGGAGAACTCCCCCCCTCCCCAGTAGTCTACAGAAGATGTGGGCAGACTTCTCTAGAGGGTAACCTCCTTTGAGAGTTAGGGTCTCCCCCACATACTCAAAACCCAGATACAGGTAGTCCTCGACTTAACGGCCACAATTGAGCCCAAAATTTGATCACATGACCCCGGGAGACTGCAACCGTCATAAATATGGACCAGTGGCCAAGCGTTGGGATTTTGATCACATGACCATGGAGGAGGAAGACTGTGGGGTCCTTGGTGATCTCTGAGCTGGGTGGTTTTCTTGCAGACGTTTCATGACCCAACTAGGTAGTGTTATCAATGCTAGAAGGGAGGGTGTTTAGGAGGAGAAGGAGGAGGGAGGGAAGAGGAGGAGGGAAGAAGAAGAGGAGGAGTTGGAAGACTGTGGGATCCTTGGTGCTCTTGAGCTGGGTGGTTCTCTTGCAGACATTTCATGACCCAACTAGGTAATGTTATCAGTGCTAGAAGGGAGGAGGAGGGAGGGAAGAGGAGGAGGAGGAGGCAGGGAGGGAAGAGGAGGAGTTGGAGGACTGTGGGATCCTTGGTGCTCTTGAGCTGGGTGGTTGTCTTGCAGACATTTCATAACCCAACTAGGTAATACCATCAGTGCTAGAAGGGAGAGTGTTTAGGAGGAGGAGGAAGAGGGAGGGAAGAGGAGGAGGAGGGGGAGGGAGGGAAGAGGAGGAAGAGGACTGTGGGACCCCTTGGTGCTCTCTGAGCTTGGTTGTTCTCTTGCAGATGTTTCATGACCCAACTAGGGAACATCATCAGTGCTAGAAGGGAGGGGGGAGAAGGAGGAGGAGGAGGACTGTGGGGTCCTGGGTGCTCTCTGAGCTTGGTGGTCTTCTTGCAGACGTTTCATGACCCAACTAGGGAACGTCATCAGTGCTAGGAGAGAGTGGGGTCTGTAAAGTAGAGGAGGAGGAAGCTTGTGGGGTCCTTCACGCTCTCTGAGCTAAGCTTACAGGCATTCCATGACCCATTTCTAAGAGTGATGGCATCTGTCGAGATACGTCCGCCAAAAAAGCCGTCCAGGGCCTTTTGGGAATTGGTTCTTTGGTGCTTGGCTTGGCTTTGTGAGTGGAGTAGTAAGGTGGAGAGAGCTTTGCCCTGAAGTTCTCCACCTTCTACTTCAACTGCTCTTGTTTCTCCTCTCCGCTGCATACATTCCCATCCTGTTCATAGCTCCTACCACATCTGACCTGCGGTGGACCTCAACTCCCAGAATTCCCCAGCCAGCCATGCTGGCTGGGGAATTCTGGGAGTTGAAGTCCACCCATCTTTCCCAAGCTTGAGAAGCCCCAAGCACCTTCAGGGGCACCTTCTAGAAACCATACGAAGATGTCCATCTTGGTTTCTGGCAACCTTATGGATTCTGCTTGCCACCACCTTCGGTTTAGGATAGGCTTTATTTCTCCGTCTAGTCTGTACCGTGGGATTTGCAGGTGGCCTTCCATCCCAGAGCTAAACCTTCCAAGCCAGGAGATGGCTTGTCCCATCTTCTCCAAGCTTGGACTGTGATTCTTTCCCAAACGTTGGGGTCAGCAAGAGAGGTTAAAGTGGGCCAGGGATCACAATGGTCCTGTATTAGTCCAACAGGCCGTATCGGGCCTCGGATACATCTCAGCTTCTCTCCTTCAGAAGTTGTAGGTGCTCCCTCACTGGAGGTTTTCAAAAAAGAAGACTTGGACAACCGTTTATCCGAAATGGTATAGGGTCTCCTGCTTGGACTAGATGACCTCCAATGTCCCTTCCATTGTTCTATGTTCTTAGTGGGGTGCTGAAGCTGGTTGTGGGTCCTCCATCACTGGAAGAAGAGATTGGACAGCCATTTGTCCAAAATGGGGTAGGGGGTTGGACTAGAAGACCTCCAAGGGTCAGCCCTGTCCAACCTTGGCCACTTTTAAGACCTGTGGACTTCCAACTCCCATAGCTGACTGGGGAATTCTGGGAATTGAGGTCCACAAGTCTTAAAAGTGGCCACGGTTGGACATCTCTAGTAGAGGGTCTTCTGTTCGACAGGGGGTTGGACTAGAAGACCTCCAAGGGGCAGCCGTGTCCAACCTTGGCCACTTTAAAGACCTGTGGACTTCCAACTCCCATAGCTGACTGGGGAATTCTGGGAATTGAGGTCCACAAGTCTTAAAAGTGGCCACGGTTGGACATCTCTAGTAGAGGGTCTCCTGCACAAGCAGGGGGTTGGACTAGAAGACCTCCAAGGGTCAGCCCTGTCCAACCTTGGTGCCTTTTAAGACTTGTGGACTTCAGCTCCCAGAGCTGACTGGGGAATTCTGGGAATTGAAGTCCACAAGTCTTAAAAATGGCCAGCCTTGGACATCTCTAGTAGAGGGTCTCCTGCTTGAGCAGGGGGTTAGACTAGAAGCTCCAAGGGTCAGCCAAGTCCAACCTTGGCCACTTTTAAGACTTGTGGACTTCAACTTCCATAGCTGACTGGGGAATTCTGGGAATTGAAGTCCACAAGTCTTAAAAGTGGCCATGGTTGGACATCTCTAGTAGACGGTCTCCTGCACAAGCAGGGGGTTGGACTAGAAGACCTCCAAGGGTCAGCCGTGTCCAACCTTGGCCACTTTTAAGACTTGTGGACTTCTACTACCATAGCTGACTGGGGAATTCTGGGAATTAAAGTCCACATGTCTTAAAAGTGGCCAAAGTTGGACACCTCTAATAGACGGTCTCCTGCTCGAACAGGGGGTCGGACTAGAAGACCTCCAAGGTCCCTTCCAACTCTGCTATTCTGTAATCAGGCCACCCCATGGGACACCCCCGTTTTGATCCATCCCCCCGAACTCTTCCTCCGTGGGTATCAAGCTGCAAAGGAAATTTGGGCGACTTGGCTAGCTCATCTATGCCTCGCCAGCTCTTCCTAAGCTTCTCTTTCACCCCCCTCCCCATTGTGTCTCTGTCTCTCCCCACTCCTGCCTGCCCCTCTTTTTCTCTCTTTTTCTTTCTCTCTCTCTTTCTCTCTCTCTCTCTCTCTCTCCTGCAGCTATGAGTCTTCTGCCGAAATCTTGCCCCACACCCCCCGACTGACCCATTTCCCTAACGTCTCCGGGTGTCCGTCCAGCTTGGCTGACTCCATGCAGCAGATCCCGCCTTGTTCCCACAGACGCCGGCAGCAGAGTCCCAGCATCATGTAGCCCCCTCCCCTTTCTTCCACCCCCACCCCCTCCCCATCCAAGGCCTGCCTGTGTGACTCTGGCCAGGTAGGGGGAGAGCCGAGCATCCCGGCGGAGCGGGGAGGGTCCGGGAGCACCGCGTGGGCCGCTTGTAGACAGAAAGTTATTTTTAATTCTCATGAAAAGGGTTTCGGGTGGGGGGTGTCTTATGGGTAGTCCTCGGCTTACGACCACAGTTGAACCCCACGTGTCCATTGCTAACCATGACGGCTGTCAAGCTATCTTTGCGACCTTTCTGGCCACAGCTGTGATTCATTAAGCCAGACTCGCTTAATGACCTGGTCGTTAAGCGAGTCTGGCTTCCCCCATCGACTTTGCTTTTTCCAAAAAGTCGCAAAAGGGGATCAGGTGACTTTGGGACCCTGCGACCGTCGTAAATGTGAGTCTGTTCCCGAGCGTCTGAATTTTGAATCACTGCAGTCGTGAGTAACACGGTCGTTAAGCGAATCTTAACGACTTTGCCGGTTCGCAAAAGAAGATCGCACGACCCCGGGACACTGCGACCGTCGTAAGTACGAGTCAGTTAGCAAACATATGGATTTTGATCACGTGATGCTGGGGAGGCTGCGACGGCCGTAAGTGCGAGAAGCAAGTCATTTTTTTTCCCTCAGGGCCACTGTAAGTTCAAACGGTCGCTAAACGAATCGTGGTAAGGTGAGCACTATTTGTAGGAGATTTCTTTTTTTCTTTTTTCCTAATTCTTCTGAAAAGCGTGTTAGGTTGCTGATCTGGACTGATAGCGTGAAAGAAAACAGCTCGTGATTTATAGCGAGCGGCTAGATTAGTGTTTCTTAACCTTGACAATTTTTAAACGGATTTCGGTCGTAAGTCAAGGACTGCCCATGCCTCAACTTACAACCGTTCATTCGGTGACAGCTCGAAGTTACGACGATGCTGGAAAAAGCGACTTAACGGCCGTTATTCCCGCTTAACGACCGTTGCAGCTTCCCTGTGGTCAGGTGAACACAGATTCAGGCGCTCGGGAACAGACTCACATTTACGACGGTCGCAGTGTCCCAAAGTCATGGCGACCTTTTGACAAGCAAAGTCGATGGGGGAAGCCAGACTCGCTTAACGACCGGGTGACTAATTTAAGAACCGCAGTGACAGGGGTGAGAAAAGTCGTAAAAGGGGGAAAAACTCAATTAACAAATTTCTCACTTAGCAGCGTGAATTCCGGGCTCCGTTGTGGTCGTAAGTTGAGGACTACCTGCCTAAGCAGTCTCCAATTTACGACTGGTCGCTTACCAGCCGTTTCAAGATATATCAGAGCCCCCCCCCCCCAAGGATTTTTGGGACCCAGATTCGCAATTGTGACGGCCGGGCCCCTCTCTGCAGTCATACGATATGGATGTTCAGCAATCAACCTAATTTGCTGGTTTCTACTAATCCAGTTGAAATATTGATTTAAATGGCTAGTCCAGGGGTGGGGAACCTTGGCTCTTTTAGGACTCGTGGACTTCAACAGGGTCTTAGGGAGTCGGTTGTACCCCCTTGATGCCAGGGAAGTACCGAGCACCTGAAGTTGAGGGCCTTAAGGAGTCGGTCGCACCCCCTTGATACCGGGAAAGTACCGAACACCTGAAGTTGAGGGTCTTAAGGACTTGGTCGTACCCCCTTGATACCGGGGGAGTACTGAGCACCTGAAGTTGAGGGTCTTAAGGACAGCCAGCATGGGGGAATTACGGCCTCCTCATGACTCGCGGACTTCAACTCCCAGAATTCCTGAGCCAGCATGGGGGAACTATGGCCCCCTCATGACTCGTGGACTTCAACTCCCAGAATTCCTCAGCCAGCATGGCTCAGCTTGGAAACCTCTCCCTTTTCCCTCAGCGTGGCTGGCTCAGGAATTCTGGGAGTTGAAGTCCGCGAGTCATAAAAGAGCCAAGGTTGCCCACCCCTGGGCTAGCCCATGTATGATATGCCATATGCTGAATAAATATAGTTATTTCTTGGCCCTGATTTAGGATATATATTTTTTGGGGGGCCAGAAACTGGGGGTTTACTTCCACTTCCTGCCCCCCCAAAACACGTCCCTTGTGGACAGGGGCTCAAGCATCCATTTTACAACCGCTGTGCACGCTTAACCACCAGCAATGCTTTCAGATGTTGGAAAGTTGAAGTCCAGCCCTTTTAAAAGCAGGCCAGCTGGGGGATTCTGGGAGTCGGAGTCCCCCCCCCCCGTCTCAAAGGGGGACCCAAATGAATGGCGATTCGGGTGGGGAAGGGTGCTCCAAACTCACCCAAGTCTTTCCTTGCTCCCCAGCTACGAAGAGAACGCCACCTCGAAGGAAGTGACGGGAGACCCCAAAGAAGAGAAGACAGAGACAGACCCCGAGAAGAAAGAGAAATGACCGTGGGCGCCTGCGCAGGCCGGGCTTTGACCCCCTCCCCGACCCCCCCATCTCCCCCTCGCAAATGGTTTTCGTTTTTTTTCTTTCCAAGCCAACTGGATGGCGTCACAGCCGTGCGCGGGGTGCGCGCGCGCACGCGTGTGTGTGTCTCTCTGCGTCCGTCTGTCTGTCTGTCTGTCGGACTTGGGGCAGCACGGGACCCCGATCCGTGCTTTGGGTCTCCGACCTGGCTTCCTGGACCTGGAATCCCCTCCCTGGGGAAGAAACAGGCAGGTGGGGGGGAGGGAGGTAGAGTTAAACGGATCTCCCCCTCCTCCCCACCTCAGCCCCTCCCCTTTACCCCCCCCCCAAAAAAGCTTTTCACACCGGTTCCCCTTCCCTTCTTCATTGTCCTGGGAGAGGGGGGTAATGGGAGGGGTCCTGGGTGCTGATTTTTAAATTTTGTATTGTGGATTTGCTTCTTCTTATATTAAAACGAGAGAGAAAAAAAAAATGAAAGCCAGAAGCAGACCCGGACGGCTTCCTGGATTGAATTCTCTCTCCTGGGAGGTGAGGAGGGGGCTGGGGTTTTTTTTTTTTGGGGGGGGTGTCAGGGTCTTTACAGGCTAAGTGCGATAAATAATAAAAGGGTGGCGACTACGACAATGGCATCCAAAGGCTTGCAAACAGAAACAGGATGACTGGCAAAAGAAAGCAAAGGTAGTCGTAGAGCAATTAACCAGGGGAACAACCTGCCACCAGAAGCGGTGAACGCTCCAACACTGGAAGTTTTTAAGAAGGGACTGGACAGCCCTTTGTCCGAAACGGTGTAGGGTTTCCTGCCTGAGCAGGGGGTTGGACTAGAGCAGGGCTTTTCAACCTTTTCACCCATTGTACCACTTTTAGGATATGGCAACATCCGAGGACCACCAGTCGGCTAGCAAGGGGTCAAAAACTTGATGACCAAAAAAAAAAAAAAGGAAAAAAGTGATAAAGTACAGGTAGTCCTCGACTTACAACAGTTCGCTTAGTGCAGTGGTTCTCAACCTGTGGGTCGGGACCCCATTTGGGGTCGATCGACCATTTCATGGGGGTCGCCAAGCAAGGCTGTCCGCCATTTTTTTTGTCCGCCATTTTTTTTGTCCACCATTTTTTCCCCCTTTTCCGGCGGGTGCCTTACCTCCCTTGGGCTGGGCCAGCTGGTGGTCGGCCTGCTCCGTCTCTGCCGCTTGCCAGATACGCCTCGGCCGGCGCAGGGGCCGGAACCACGCATGCGCGGCGCTCCCGGGCAGAGAAAGTCCTCGACTTACGACCGGTTGGGTAGTCCTCAACTTACAACCGGTTTAGTCCTCGACTTATGACCGGTTTAGTCCTCGACTTACGACCGGTTGGGGGTCGTGGCATTAAAAAGGTTGAGAACCACTGTCTTAGTGACTGTTCGAAGTTACAATGGCCCTGAAAAAAGCCCCCCCCCAAGCCACAGCCAAGCAAGACACCTGCCTGCCCGCCCGGCCGCGCTCTTCCTCCTGTCTGAGGTTTTCATTGTGAGCATTTCTGTTGAGGATTGGCAGCGGGGGTGGGGTGGGGGGGTGTTTGGTTTTTATTCCCCCCGTCTGCTGGGTGGTTGCAAACAGGTTTTGGTCCCTTCACATGACCCTGGGACACTGTGAGCGTCATAAATATGAATCAGTTGCCAAGCCTCTGAATGTAAATCACAAGACCCTGGAGATGCTGCAACATTCCAGCTGATCGGCACTTCTTCTGGGCTCAGCGGAAGCGCCAGGATCAGCGCCGAGATCCAGCTGGAGACTGGTGCTGATCCTGGCGCTTCCGCTGAGCCCTGACAGCCCTGCAGCTCCAGCCGTCTCTCCCTCAGGCTTGTGCGGTGCTGCCACCAGTTCAGCTCATCCCCCGCTACCCCTTTTTTAGGATGGTCGCATACCACCTGCCAGGTGCCAATGTACCACAGGTGGTGCCTGTACCACTGGTTGAAAAGCCCTGGACTAGATGACCTCCAAGGTCCCTTCCAACTTTATTTTATTTATTATTATTATTATTATTATTATTATTATTATTATTATTATTATTATTATTATTATTATTATTATTATTATTATTACTACTACTAACTACTACTACTTAGACACCCCATTGTCATTGACCCATGGGGGGTCGGTCAATTGCCAAAAGGCAGCTTTGCTTGGAACAGCTGACATCCTGAGAAGATATCTTTAGCTTCTTTTTCAGGAGGCAACTGGACCTCCTTGTTTTTGTCTTTGAAGACGTTTCGCTTCTCATCCAAAGAAGCTTCCTCAGGTTCTGACCGAATGGTGGGGGAGGGAAGGATTTATACTCCTTGTAGTCTGCCGGTCCGTTGCCTTCTTTTAGAGAGTCGTTGAGGCCACCTGGAGGCTTACCTGTGTCCTCAGGGTCACCTGAGTGGTGCAAATGGGTGTGGAGCCTTCTTGGCTGCAGGATGTCTTCTGCTCTGGGTCCCTTCCTGGTTGAAGATGGGCGCAGGATGATGGGGATGAGTCTGTGTTGTCTGCATCTCAAAATGAAGCGCAAATGGTTTCTGCGGTCTGCAATTTTTTTTCTGGACATCCATTCCTGCTCCCGCACCCTTTGGAGGGGGTTACTCCCAAAGTGCATGGCTAAATGTCCATGGATATTCTCAGCCATCCAGGTTGTCCGAAAAGGGCTTTTTCAGGAGGCAGCTGGACTTCTTTTTTTTTTTTTATTTTAAGTCAGAGCTGAAGAAGCTTCTTGGATGAGAAGCTAAATGTCTTCAAAGAAAAACCAGAAAGCCTAAATTGCCTCCTGAAAAAAATTGCCTCCTGTGGAACAGGAGAACCATCACCTGAAGGACAGAGAATCTCCGTAGACTTTAATACCATCCAACATCCACATCTGCCTCTCCCAGGGCCTTGGGAAGGAGACGGTGGGCAGACAAAAAGGCCAAATCCGGTCTGAACATCTGGCAGACTGCCTGATGAACCATGATTTCTTATCACCCTGCCAACAAAAGTGCGGATAGTCAAGGCCATGGTTTTCCCAGTTGCAATGTATGGCTGTGAAAGTTGGATCATAAGGAAAGCTGAGCGACAAAGAATGGAGGCCTTTGAACTCTGGTGCTGGAGAAGACTCCTGCAAGTCCCCTCGACTGCAAGGCAATCAAACAGGTCAGTCCTAGAGGAGATTTTTAGAAGGCCAAATCCTGAAGTGGAAACTCAAGGACTTTGGCCACCTAATGAGAAGGAAGGACTCACTGGAGAAGAGCCTGATGCTGGGAAAGATGGAGGGCAAGAGAAGAAGGGGACGACAGAAGGAGGTGGCTGGAGGGAGTCCCTGAAGCAGGAGGCGGGAGCTTCAATGGACTCCAGAAGATGGTAGAGGACAGGAAGGCCTGGAGGAACGTGGTCCATGGGGTCACGATGGGTCGGACACGACTTCACAACTAACAACAACAACCTCAGCTTTAGAACCAGCTGCTTAGGGACCATTTGAAGCTAGGACACATCTCCCCAGGGATTCTTACAACCCAGTTCCAAAGTTCCAACACACGCGTGCACACACAACGCACACACTGCCGTCAGTGACCGCATTCCAGGTGCTTAGTGACAGGCCTTGCGTTTACAGCTGTTTGCGGCATCCTGTGGTCACGTGACAATATTTAATGATTATTTTTTTTCCTCCAAAAATTGGTCATTACTTCCTTGTTTTAGCCAAACGGCCCTGCGGTGAATTGATTTGCTTAACGACCGTAGGGACTGCCACAAGAAAGGATGCAAAATTGGAAGGGTCGTGTGGGTGACCCACTTTATGACGGACAGGTTCCATTAAAGTTCAAGACTCTGCATCAAAGTAAAATGTTTACAGCCACCTAACTCAGACACGGCGTAACTCTGGGTGGCTTACAACATTAAAAATCCACAGCCATATTAATCATAACCCCCCCCAACTCGCCCCAGCTTTTCAGGGGAAGATTTGGGGGTTCATAGCGAGAACGGACACTCTGCCTCCCACCAATCCTGATGATTTTGTGGGTGGCATCTTGTGATTTTCAACAATAGTTGAAATAGTTTTTCTTACGGGCAAGTGTTTCTTTAAAAATAAATAAGTTTCTTGCCTGAGCAGGGGGTTGGACTAGATGACTTCCAAGGTCCCTTCCAACTTTATTATTATTATTATTATTATTATTATTATTATTTTGGCCTGGGAATTTCCTTGTGGCCTCCCATCCCACTATGAGCTAGCCAGCCTTACTGATCCATCTCAGAGCCATCCAGGTTCAATCAATAACTAACTTCCACTGTAGATTTTATTTTACAAAAGCTGTCAAACATCCATTCCTTTCTGAATTGCTCATTTCTTCCTATTTCTTTGAAGTATATTTTGCCTTTTCTCCAAGAACCCAAGGTTGAGGTTGACTACTGCATGCACTCCACGTGGGGCAGCCCTTGAAAAGTATCTGGAAGCTTTAATTGGTTCAAAATGCGGTGGTCGACGTGGTTCTGCGCAAGTCTAGATTTTCACACGTGTCCCCTCTCCTGCAGGAGCTTCAGGATTTGCTTCCGGGTCCAGTCCCACGTGCTGGTTGTCACCTTCAAAGTTCTCCGTGGCTTCAGGCCAGGTTATTTGAAGGACCACATTTTCCCATTACATCTACCCTGACCCACCAGAACAGGGAGGCAGGGATGCTACAGTTCCCCCCCCTCTTAAAGAGGTCCATCTGGTGGGAAAGAAGAAGAGCCTTCTCTGGGGTGGCCCCCTCCTTGTGGAACGTCATCCCTGCAGGGATAGGCTTGCATCCCATCTTGACAATCTTTCTACAAGCCCTGAAGCCCTGGTTTGGCCAGTAGGCCTGGGGACCTCCAAAGGTTACGGAGCCCATCAAGTAAATAGAACAGGATAGGAATAGAATAGAGTAGAGTAGAGTAGAGTAGAATAGAATAGAATAGATTATAGAATAGAATAGAATAGAATAGAATACGGGATAGAATAGAATAAGGGACAGAATAGAATAGAATAGGGACAGAATAGAATAAGGGATAGAATAGATTGTAGAATAGAATAGAATAGAATAGGGACAGAATAGAATAGATTATAGAATAGAATAAGGGACAGAATAGAATAGGGACAGAATAGAATAGAATAAGGGATGGAATAGAATAAGGGACAGAATAGAATAAGGGATAGAATAGAATAGATTGTAGAATAGAATAGAATAGAATAGAATAGGAATAGAATAGAATAAGGGATAGAATAGAATATTTTCATTTTCATTTTATTAAATTTATACCCCGCCCTTCTCCCGTAGGACTCAGGGCGGCTTACAGCCAGTTAAAAACAATTTAATACAATACAATAGAAGTTTTAAAAATCATTAAAAATAAATATATAATCGGCCGCTACTACTAAAATTTGGCTAAAACCAATTTAAAACACCCCTAGGCCAGTCCTGCCCGCTGGAACAACCAGGTCTTAAGGGCGCGGCGGAAGGAGGGGAGATCCGGAATGACCCGGATCTCTGGGGGCAGCTCGTTCCAGAGGGTGGGTGCTCCGACAGAGAAGGCCCTTGCCCTGGGGGTCGCCAGCCGACACTGTCTGGCCGACGGCACCCTGATGAGGGCCTCTCTGTGGGANTCCCAGAATCCCTCAGCCAACATGGGGGAACTACGGTCCCTTCATGGCTCGTGGACTTCAACTCCCGGAATTCCTCAGCCAGCGTGGGGGAACTATGGCCCTTTCATGGCTTGTGGACTTCAACTCCCAGAATTCCTGAACCAGCATGGGGGAACTATGGCCCCCTCATGACTCGTGGACTTCAACTCCCAGAATTCCTGAGCCAGCATGGGGGAATTACGGCCTCCTCATGACTCGCAGACTTCAACTCCCAGAATTCCTGAGCCAGCATGGGGGAACTATGGCCCCCTCATGACTCGTGGACTTCAACTCCCAGAATTCCTCAGCCAGCATGGCTCAGCTTGGAAACCTCTCCCTTTTCCCTCAGCGTGGCTGGCTCAGGAATTCTGGGAGTTGAAGTCCACGAGTCATGAGGGGGCCGTAGTTCCCCATGCTGGCTCAGGAATTCTGGGAGTTGAAGTCCACCAGTCATGAGGGGGCCATAGTTCCCCCATGCTGGCTCAGGAATTCTGGGAGTTGAAGTTCACCAGTCATAAAAGAGCCAAGGTTCCGCACCCCTGGGCTAGCCCATGTATGATATGCCATATGCTGAATAAATAAAGTTATTTCTTGGCCCTGATTTAGGATATATATTTTTTTTTGGGCCAGAAACTGGGGGTTTACTTCCACTTCCTGCCCCCAAAAAACCCGTCCCTTGTGGACAGGGGCTCAAGCATCCATTTTACAACCGCTGTGCACGCTTAACCACCAGCAATGCTTTCAGATGTTGGAAAGTTGAAGTCCAGCCCTCTTAAAAGCAGGCCAGCTGGGGGATTCTGGGAGTCGGAGTCCCCCCCCCCGTTTCAAAGGGACCCAAATGAATGGCGATTTGGGTGGGGAAGGGTGCTCCAAACTCACCCAAGTCTTTCCTTGCTCCCCAGCTATGAAGAGAACGCCGCCTCGAAGGAAGTGACGGGAGACCCCAAAGAAGAGAAGACAGAGACAGACCCCGAGAAGAAAGAGAAATGACCGCGGGCGCCTGCGCAGGCCGGGCTTTGACCCCCTCTCCCCGACCCCCCCCATCTCCCCCTCGCAAATGGTTTTCGTTTTTTTTCTTTCCAAGCCAACTGGGTGGCGTCACAGCCGTGCGCGGGGTGCGCGCGCGTGTGTGTGTGTGTCTCTGCGTCCGTCTGTCTGTCTGTCTGTCGGACTTGGGGCAGCACGGGACCCCGATCCGTGCTTTGGATCTCCGACCTGGCTTCCTGGACCTGGAATCCCCTCCCTGGGGAAGAAAGGGGCAGGTGGGGGGAGGGAGGTAGAGTTAAACGGATCTCCCCCTCCTCCCCATCTCAGCCCCCCCATTTACCCCCCCCCCAAAAAAGCTTTTCACACCGGTTCCCTTTCCCTTCTTCATTGTCCTGGGGGGGGGGGGTAATGGGAGGGGTCCTGGGTGCTGATTTTTAAATTTTGTATTGTGGATTTGCTTCTTATATTAAAACGAGAGAGAAAAAAAAAATGAAAGCCAGAAGCAGACCCGGACGGCTTCCTGGATTGAATTCTCTCTCCTGGGAGGTGAGGAGGGGGCTGGTTTTTTTTTGGGGGGGGGGGGTTGTGTCAGGGTCTTCACAGGCAGCGGGGGGCACTGGTTACAGGAGATGGTCATGAGCAAATAAGTGCGATAAATAATAAAAGGGTGGCGACTACGACAATAGCATCGAAAGGCTTGCAAACAGAAACAGGACGACTGGCAAAAGAAAGCAAAGGTAGTCGTAGAGCAATTAACCAGGGGAACAACCTGCCACCAGAAGCGGTGAACGCTCCAACACTGGAAGTTTTTAAGAAGGGACTGGACAGCCCTTTGTTCGAAACGGTGTAGGGTTTCCTGCCTGAGCAGGGGGTTGGACTAGACCAGGGCTTTTCAACCTTTTCACCCACTGTACCACTTTTAGGATATGGCAACATCCGAGGACCACCAGTCGCCTAGCAAGGTGTCAAAAACTTAATGACCCCCCCCCAAAAAAGGGGAAAAAGTGATAAAGTACAGGTTGTCCTTGACTTACAACAGTTCGCTTAGTGACTGTTCGAAGTTACAATGGCCCTGAAAAAAGGGCCCCCCAAGGCACAGCCGAGCAAGACGCCTGCCCGCCCGGCGGCACTCTTCCTCCTATCCGAGGTTTTCATTGTTGTGAGCATTTGTGTTGAGGATTGGCAGCGGGGGTGGGGTGGGGGGGTGTTTGGTTTTTATTCCCCCCGTCTGCTGGGTGGTTGCAGCAGGTTTTGGTCACTTCACATGACCCTGGGACACTGACCGTCATAAATATGAATCGGTTGCCAAGCCTCTGAATGTAAATCACAAGACCCTGGAGATGCTGCCACATTCCAGCTGATTGGCGCTTCTTCTGGGCTCAGCAGAAGCGCCAGGATCAGCGCCGAGCTACAGCTGGATCCTGGCGCTGATCCTGGTGCTTCTGCTGAGCCCTGACAGCCCCGAAGAAGCGCCGATCAGCTGGAAAGCGGCACTGATCCTGGCGCTTCCACTGAGCCCTGACAGCCCTGCAGCTCCAGCTGTCTCTTGCTCAGGCTTGTGCGGTGCTGCCACCGGTTCAGCTCATTCCCCTCCCCCGCTACCACTTTTCTAGGATGGTCGCCTACCACCTGCCAGGTGCCAATGTACCACAGGTGGTACCCGTCCCACTGGTTGAAAAGCCCTGGACTAGATGACCTCCAAGATCCCTTCCAACTTGATGATGATGATGATGATGATGCCTTAGTTGCAATCCCAAAGCATCTGGAGCATCCCCTGGACACCCCATCGTCATTGACCGATGGGGGAATCGGTCAATTGCCAAAAGGCAGCTTTGCTTGGAACAGCTGACATCCTACGAAGATATCTTTAATAACATCCCAAAGGCGCTTCTTTTTCAGGAGGCAACTGGACCTCCTTGTTTTTCTCTTTGAAGACGTTTCGCTTCTCATCCAAAAAAGCTTCCTCAGGTTCTGACCGAATTGGGGGGGGGAAGGAAGGATTTATACTCCTTGCAGACTGCCGGTCCGTTGCCTTCTTTTAGAGAGTCGTTGAGGCCACCTGGAGGCTTACCTGTGTCCTCAGGGTCACCTGAGTGGTGCAAATGGGTATGGAGCCTTCTTGGCTGCAGGATGTCTTCTGCCCTGGGTCCCTTCCTGGTTGAAGACGGGCGCAGGATGATGGGGATGAGTCTGTGTTGTCTGCATCTCCATCTGAAGCGCAAATGCTTCCTGTAGTCTGCATTGTTTTCTGGACATCCGTTCCTAATCCGGCACCTTTCGAAGGGGGTTCACCCCAAAGTGCATGGCTAAATGTCCATGGAGATTCTCAGCCATCCAGGTCCTGGTTGTTCCAAAGGGGCTTTTTCAGGAGGCAGTTGGACCTCCTTTTTTTTCCTTTCTTAAGTCAGAGCTGAAGAAGCTTCTTGGATGAGAAGCGAAACGTCTTCAAAGAAAAACCAGAAAGCCTAAATTGCCTCCTGAAACAAGCACCTGTGGGACAGGAGAACCATCACCTGGAGGACAGAGAATCTCCGTAGACTTTTAATACCATCCAACATCCACATCTGCCTCTCCCAGGGCCTTGGGAAGGAGACGGTGGGCAGACAAAAAGGCCAAATCCAGTCTGAACATCTGGCAGACTGCCTGATGAACCATGATTTATTATCACCCTGCCAACAAAAGTGCGCGTAGTCAAGGCCACGGTTTTCCCAGTTGCAATGTACGCCTGGGAAAGCTGGACCATAAGAAAGGCTGAGCGCCAAAGAATGGAGGCCTTTGAACTCTGGTGCTGGAGAAGACTCCTGCGAGTCCCCTGGACTGCAAGGCGATCCAGCCGGTCAGTCCTGGAGGAGATCAACCCCGACTGCTCTTTAGAAGGCCAGATCCTGAAGTGGAAACTCAAGTACTTTGGCCACCTAATGAGAAGGAAGGACTCACTGGAGAAGAGCCTGATGCTGGGAAAGATGGAGGGCAAGAGAAGAACGGGACAATGACAGAGAAGGAGGTGGCTGGATGGAGTCCCTGAAGCAGGAGGCCTGAGCTTCAATGGACTCCAGAAGATGGTAGAGGACAGGAAGGCCTGGAGGAACGTGGTCCATGGGGTCGCGATGGGTCGGACACGACTTTGCAACTAACAACAACCTCTGCTTTAGAACCAGCTGATTAGGGACCATTTGAAGCTAGGACACATCTCCCCAGGGATTCTTACAACCCAGTTCCAAAGTTCCAACACACACTTGTGCACACACAACGCACACACTGCCGTCAGTGACCGCATTCCAGGTGCTTAGCGACAGGCCTTGCGTTTACAGCTGTTTGCGGCATCCTGCGGTCACGTGACAATATTTAATGATTTTTTTTTCCTCCAAAAATTGGTCATTACTTCCTTGTTTTAGCCAAACGGACCTGCGGTGAATTGATTTGCTTAACGACCGTAGGGACTGCCACAAGAAAGGACGCAAAATTGGAAGGGTCATGTGGGTGACCCCCTTTATGACGGGCAGGTTCCATTAAAGTTAAGTTGAAGACTCTGCATCAAAGTAAAATTTTTACAGCCACCTAACAGACGGCGTAACTCTGGGTGGCTTACAATATTAAAAATCCACAGCCTATAAATCATAACCCCCCCCAACTCGCCCCAGCTTTTCAGGGGAAGATTTGGGGGTTCAGAGCGAGAACGGACACTCTGCCTCCCAGCGATCCTGATGATTTTGTGGGTGGCATCTTGTAATTTTCAACAGTAGTTGAAATAGTTTTTTCTTACGGGCGAGTTTCTTTAAAAATAAATAAGTTTCTTGCCTGAGCAGGGGGTTGGACTAGATGACCTCCAAGGTCCCTTCCAACTTTATTATTATTATTATTATTATTATTATTATTATTATTATTATTATTATTATTATTATTATTATTATTTTGGCCTGGGGATTTCCTTGTGGCCTCCCATCCCACTATGAGCTAGCCAGCCTTACTGATCCATCTCAGAGCCATCCAGGTTCAATCAATAACTAACTTCCACTGTAGATTTTATTTTACAAAAGCTGTCAAACATCCATTCCCTTCTGAATTGCTCATTTCCTCCTATTTCTTTGAAGTATATTTTGCCTTTTCTGCAGGAACCCAGGGTTGAGGTTGACTACTGCATGCACTCCACATGGGGCAGCCCTTGAAAAGTATCTGGAAGCTTTAATTGGTTCAAAATGCGGCGGTCGACGTGGTTCTGTGCAAGTCTAGATTTTCACACGTGTCCCCTCTCCTGCAGGAGCTTCAGGATTTGCTTCCGGGTCCAGTCCCAGGTGCTGGTTGTCACCTTCACAGTTCTCTGTGGCTTCAGGCCAGGTTATTTGAAGGACTACCTTTTCTCATTAACATCTACCCTGACCCACCAGAACAGGGAGGCAGGGATGCTACAGTTTCCCCCCCCCCTTAAAGAGGTCCATCTGGTGGGAAAGAAGAAGAGCTTTCTCTGGGGTGGCCTTGTGGAACGTCATCCCTGCAGGGATAGGCTTGCATCCCATGTTGACAATCTTTCTACAAGCCCTGAAGCCCTGGTTTGGCCAGTAGGCCTGGGGACCTCCGAAGGTTACGGAGCCCATCAAGCAAATAGAACAGGATAGGAATAGAATAGAATAGAACAGAACAGAATAGAATAGAATAGAATAGGGGACAGAATAGAATAGGGACAGAATAGAATAGAATAAGGGATAGAATAGAATAAGGTACAGAATAGAATAAGGGATAGAATAGAATAGATTGTAGAATAGAATAGAATAATGGATAGAATAGAATAAGGGACAATAGAATAAGGGATAGAATAGAATAGATTGTAAAATAGAATAGGGACAGAATAGAATAGAATAGAATAGAACAGAACAGAACAGAACAGAATAGAATAGAATAGAATAGAATAGAATAGAATAGGGGATAGAATAGAATAAGGGACAGAATAGAATAAGGGATAGAATAGAATAGAATAGGGACAGAATAGAATAGAATAGAATAGGGACAGAATAGAATAGAATAAGGGATAGAATAGAATAAGGGATAGAATAGAATAGATTGTAGAATAGAATAAGGGATAGAATAAAATAAGGGACAGAATAGAATAGAATAGATTGTAGAATAGAATAGAATAGAATAAGGGATAAATAGAATAAGGGACAGAATAGAATAGAATAGATTGTAGAATAGAATAGAATAAGGGACAGAATAGAATAGGGACAGAATAGAATAGAATAAGGGATAGAATAGAATAGATTGTAGAATAGAATAGAATAGAATGTAGAATGGAATAGAATAGGAGACAGACAGGTGTGCCACCTGCTCAAAGGCCTTGGATACCTTTTTCCCAGGCGATTTCCCTAAATTCTGTTCTTTAATCCTTACCTGTTTGTACTGTGCCATTTCTCAATCTGGACAGCAGAGGGCAACGTATAACTCTGGACTAAGAAGCAGGAGCCACATTAATAGCTTGGTCACTTTTAAGATGTATGGACTTCAACTCCCAGAATTCCCCAGCCAGCAACACTGGCTTGGGAAATCTGTGAGTTGAAATCCAACCATCATAAAGGATGTTGGCTTGGCGATTCTGAAGTCCATCTTAAAGCATGCGGGCTGAGGAATTCTGGGAGTGGAAGTCCACCCCTCTTAAAGCATGCTGGCTGGGGGATTCTGGGAGTGGAAGTCCAGCCATCTTAAAGCATGCTGGCTGGGGGATTCTGGGACCCCTCTTAAAGAATGCTGGCTGAGGAATTCTGGGAGTGGAAGTCCAGCCATCTTAAAGCATGGTTGCTGGGAATTCTGGGAGTTGAAGTCCACATCTTAAAGCAAACTGGCTGGGGAATTCTGGGAGTCGAAGTCCATCCACCTTAAAGCCTGCTGGCTGGGGAATTGTGAGAGTCGAAGTCCACCCGTCTTCAAGCATGCTGTCAGGGAATTCTGGGACCCGTCTTAAAGCACGCTGGCTGGGGAATTCTGGGAGTGGAAGTCCATCCACTTTAAAGCATGCCGGTTGGGGAATTCTGGGAGTTGAAATCCACCTATTTTAAAATTGCCAGGTTAAGAAATGCTGGAGGGATCATGCTGAAAGACTCAAACTAGATTTTCTGGGTGGGAACTACCCTTTAAGCAGTGTTCCTTATCTGGGGTTGGACTAGAGGACCTTCAGGATCCCTTCCAATCCTAGGATTCTACAATAATTTAACAACTTTAGACTTGGCTATGCGGAGGCCCTTTTCTCTGGATAGGGACCAATTTGGAGTTGTAGGTTAGGAGAAATTCTCGTAAAGATCACCCACCATCCAGTTCGTAAGAGGGGCTTTGTCTGGTCCCCCACTCCCCCATTTCATAAAAAATCAGTTCCCACCTCATCTTTCAGACCTTAGTTAACAATTATAACGGTCAGGGTTTTTTTTTAGTGGTTTCCATTTTTTAAAAAAAAATCTGGTTAAATGGCTTGGGCAGAAAAGTGAGATTCAGTTGTATAAATAATAAATAACATTTTATTATTATTTTTTATTCCTTGATCATCCCGGGCTAGGTTTTGCAAGCGTCAAAACTATCAGCGCTGTAACCAGCTGGGAGGCTGAAACCCATCCTGGTTTTTAGATCAAGACCATATGGCAGCGGAGAAAGATTTTTTTGGCTTGAAATGTAATTTGCATTTGACAGCCCAGCCTCCAAAGAGCTCTGGAACACCCAGAAGCTTGTATACATTCACACAACATGCTGACCCAGTCAGTTAAAAGGCCTTGTTTCTGCATGTTCGCTACATAAATAGACTGGTTTTATCTCTTCTTACAGTCTTGTCTGTTCAGTGGATCCAGCTGTATTTGGGGTGGAATTTTACACAAGAAAAGAAGTTGATTCTGGATCCGTTGCCTGTGATTGTGTCAGACCAGCTCCAACTGTTACGTTCACATGCCACCCCCTGCCCTAATGGTATGATGGCTTGATTTAAGCCTCGGCACCATTTGCTCCAGCCACAAATGAATTTTCACCCCGGGATGAATTGCAAATCAACTGGAAGGGACCTTGGAGGTTTTCTAGTCCAACCCGCCCCCCCGCCCAAGTCCTTATTCCATCCCAGATAAAGAACACGGCTTAAATTGTACCCCCCCCTCAAAAAAATCTGGCAATTTAGGTCTTTCAGCACGATCCTAGCTAGACCGTGGCAACTTTTAAGATACAGGTATTCCTCAACTTACGACCACAACAAACCCAAAAAATTCCGTTTGCTAAGCGAGGCAGTTCAGCGAGCTGTTCCCCATTTTACAACCTTTCTTGTTAAGTGAACCACTGCTGTTGTTAAGTGAGTCACAGGGTTGTTAAATGAATCTGGCTTCCCCCGTGGACTTGGTTTGTCAGAAGGTGGCAAAAGGGGATCAGGTGATCCCGGGACACCGCAATCGTCGTAAATATGAGTCAGTGGCCAAGCATCTGAAGCTTGACGATGAGAAAAAAAATGTCATCCTTGTGAAAAAAATGTCACTTTTTTCAGCACCGTTGTAACTTTGAATGGCCGCTAAATGGGTGGTTGTAAGTGAGGAGTATCTGTACTCAGAAATTCCAGGGAAAATTTCTATTTAACTGAGAGACTAGTCAGGGGTCTTCAAACTTGGCCCATTTGTGACTTGTGGACTTCAATTCCCAGAATTCCTCAGCCAGCCATGCTAGCCCAGGAATTCTGGGAGTTGAAGTCCACAAGCCATGAAAGGGCCATAGTTCCCCCATGCTGGCTGAGGAATTCTGGGAGCTGAAGTCCACCAGTCACAAAAGGGCCCAGTTTGAAGACCCCTGCTATAGAATATATAAGGCAGGTATGAGTATTTTGAGGAAATCTTGAAGGAACATTCTGGAAAAAAAGAGTAGATAGAGGCCTAGTTCAGATTTTTGTGGGCTGCTTTGTGGCTGTGCGGCTGGAAGAGAGGTAATTATCACTAAATGTAGAACAAGGATAAGATTTCTGCTTTTTTCCCCCCTCATAAAGAATGTAATACAGGTCTGTAGTCCTAAACCAGGGGTCTTCAAAGTTGGCCCTTTGGTGACTGGTGGACTTCAACTCCCAGAATTCCTCAGCCAGCGTGCCTGGCTGAGGAATTCTGGGAGTTGAAGTCCACAAGTCATAAAAGGGCCAACTTTGAAGACCCCTGCCCTCTACCATTTCAGACTTCATTTAGTGACCGTTCCAGCAACAGATCCATTACGGATTTTTGCAATGACATCATCCTCACGGTTGCTATGGAAATAGTCTTCAACGTACAACAGTTCACTTAGTGACTGTTCCAAATGTTGCGACAGCATTGAAAAAAATGTGACTTACGATGGCTTTTCGCACTTACCACCGTTGCAGCATCCCCACGGTCATGCGATCCAAAATTTGGACGCTTGGAAACTGACTCGTATTTACGACGGTGGCAGTGTCCCCAAGGGTCAGCCGATCGATCCCCTTTCGTGACCTCCTGACCACCAAAATCAATGGGGAAGTATTTTTCACTTAACGACCCGGTTAGTAATATTGACCCACTTCAGTGATTTCCTTTAATACCGGGGCAAAGCTCACTTGAGAGACGTCTCACTTCACAACGTAAATTTGGGGCCCAAATGTAGTAGGGTTTCCTGCCTGAGCAGGGGGTTGGACTAGAAGGCCTCTAAGGTCCCTCCCAGCTCTGTTATTCTTGAGCTAAACAAACCCCTTCTCCAAATGGGGCGGAGAAGTCGTAAGTTGTCACCCGGGGCTAAACAGGCTCAGCTCTCCAGTTCTGGGTTTGAAAGGTGGCGGGTGAAAATTAGGGGAGGGGCAACTGAGGATGTGTTTAGGACTCCCCCATAATTCAGACAGTCGCTCTTCCCCTCCCAGCAAGATCTATCATTTTTAGTTTTATTTGTGTGCCCTCGGGAAGCCGAGCCCAGGCCGGATCGCTCTGGGGCTGCCCATCTGGGTGAGCTGCCTTTCTGCTGGCAGGGGAGCTGACAGCCGCCAGAGTCAACAACAACTCCTCTTTGCTGGCTGACTTGTGCCTCCCCCAAAACAGCATTGCAACCTCGCCACCATCCGGCTGCCAGCAGCCTCAAACCCGGCGCCGCGCACCCCTGCCAGGGAGTGACCCTTCCCTGCCTCCCGCAGATGTTTGCGACGGCTCGCAGCTCCTTTCTGGCAGCCGCCTGGCCCACAGCGAGGAGAGAGGCCACTGGAGTTGCCATTTAATAGCTGCAGCTAAGCAAACACAGTTCAGCAGGGACGGGCGCTGCGGCCGAGGCACTGGTCCGGCCCTCCGAGCCAGCAAGTCTAGACTCCAGATGTGGTTTCGCCAGCTACTAGTGGCCTCGGCCGCAAGGACGTGTGCCTGACCCTGGGCCGGAGAAGAGGATGGGGGGGATTGGAAAGAAAAAGAAAAAGAGAGAGGGAGGGAGGGAGGGAGGAAGGAAGGAAGGAAGGAAAAAAAGAAAGAAAGAAAGAAAAAGAAAGAAAGAAAGAAAGAAAGAGGGAGGGAGGGAGGAAAGGAAGGAAGGAAGGAAGGAAGGAAGGAAGGAAGGAAGGAAGGAAAAGAGAAAAGGAAGGAAAGGAAGGAGGGAGAAAAAGAGAAAAAGAAAGAGAAAGAAAGAAAGAAAGAAAGAAAGAAAGAAAGAAAGAAAGAAAGAAAGAAAGAAAGAAAGAAAGAAAGAAAAGAAAAAGAATAGCAAGGGAAGGAAGGAAAGAGAAAAGGGAATAGAATAGAATAGAACTGGAAGGGACCCTGGAGGTCTTCTAGTCCAACCTATACCATCTCAAACAAGTGACTCTCTGGTCTCTTCTTGAAAATTTCCAGTGTTGGAGCATTCACCGCTTCTGGAGGCAGGTTGTTCCACTGGTTAATTGTTCTAACTGTCAGGAAATTTCTCCTTAGTTCTAGGTTGTTTCTCTCTTTGGTTAGTTTCCATCCGTTGCTTCCTGGCCTGCCCTCAGATACTTTGGAGAATAGCTTGACTCCCTCTTCTTTGTGGCAGCCCCTCAGATACTGGAACGCTGCTATCATGTCTCCACTATTTCTTCTTTTCTTTAGACCGGCCAAACCCAAGTCCCGCAGCCGTTCTTTGTATGTTTTGGTCTCCAGGCCTTGGATCATCTTAGTTGCTCTTCTCTGAATTTTTTTCCAAACTCTCAACATCTTTTTTGTGATATGGTGACCAAAATTGGCTGCAGTATTCCAGGAGTGGCCTCCCTAGGGTTTTATAAAGCGGTACTAATACTTCCCTTGATCTTGATTCTATGCCACTGTTAATACAACCCAGGATTGTATTAGCTTTTTTGGCTGCTGCTGCACACGGCCGGCTCACGGTCAAGTGATCGTCCACCAGGACTCCAAGGTCCCTCTCCCAGTTGCTGTTTTTGAGCCGGGTCTGGCCCAATCTGTACTTGGACCTTTGGTTTTTCCTGCCTAAATGTAAGACTTTGCTTTTCTCCACGTTGAAACTCCTTAGACAGAGATTGGACCATGCCAAACAGGACTAGAAAACCTGCAAGGTCTCTTCCAACTCTCTCCAAGTAAGTCCTCTACTTACGACCGCAGTCCAGCCGAGAATTCATGAGGGCTGAGTGAGAAATTGGTCAGGTGAGTTTTGCCCCATTTTACAACCTTTCTCGCCCCCCCCC
>NW_015389460.1:87097-89182 GCF_001527695.2 Protobothrops mucrosquamatus | reverse complement strand
GCTTTTCTCCACGTTGAAACTCCTTAGACAGAGATTGGACCATGCCAAACAGGACTAGAAAACCTGCAAGGTCTCTTCCAACTCTCTCCAAGTAAGTCCTCTACTTACGACCGCAGTCCAGCCGAGAATTCATGAGGGCTGAGTGAGAAATTGGTCAGGTGAGTTTTGCCCCATTTTACAACCTTTCTCGCCCCCCCCCGTTGCTAAGGGAATCGCTGCAGCTCTTCAGTCGTTAAGTGAATCGGGCTTCCCCCGTTGACCTTTTTGCTCGTCGGAAGGTCGCCAAAGGGGATCACGTGACCCCCCTCCCCCGGGAGACACTGCCAACCATCATAAACGTGAACCGATTGCTAGTTTTGATCATGTGACCACTATGGTCGTTAAGCGTGGAAAACGGTCATAAGTCCCTTTTTTTCCAGTGGCCTTGTAACTTTGCTCACTAAATGAATCGTTGTAAGTTGGGGACTGGAGGCTAAAACATATAAGGAACAGTTGCTGGAATTGGTCTGTCTAGTTTAATGAAGAGAAGAACGAGGGGGGACATGATAGCAGCCTTCCAGTATCTCAGGGGCTGCCCCAAAGAAGAGGGAGTCAAGCTATTCTCCAAAGCCCCTGAAGGCAGGAAAAGAAGCAAGGGATGGAAACTAATCAAGGAGAGAAGCAACCTGGAACTACGGAGAAACTTCCTCACAATGAGAACAATTAGCTGGTGGAACTACTTGCCTCCAAAAGTTGTGGATGCAGGAATTGGGCCTGTCTAGTTTAATGAAGAGAAGGACGAGGGGGGACATAATAGCAGTGTTCCAGTATCTCAGGGGCTGCCCCAAAGAAGAGGGAGTCAAGCTATTCTCCAAAGCGCCTGAAGACAGGACAAGAAGCAACGGATGGAAACTCATCAAGGAGAGAAGCAACCTGGAACTAAGGAGAAATTTCCTGACAGTGAGAACAATTAACCAGTGGAACAACCTGCCTCCAGAAGCAGTGTATGCTCCAACACTAGAAGTTTTCAAGAAGAGACTGGACAGCCATTTGTCTGAAATGGTATAGGGCAGTGGTGGCGAACCTATGGCACGGGTGCCAGAGGCGGCACTCAGTGGGCACGCGCGCCGTCACCCCGGTCCTAGGCCTTCAGCTGGGTTTTATAAAACCTTTTCGCTTTAGGCCTCCACCTCCGTGTGCAAAAAAAAAAAAAAGGTTCAATCAGTCAATTTCAACTTTTTGCCGGGGGGGGGGGGGGAGATCTTGCAAAGTTGGAATTGATTGATTGAACTTTTTAGTCCCACCCAGTCTGCCATTACCACAGCAGCCACGCCCACCCAATGGCCACACCCACCTGGCACTCAAGGATGCTTAAGTGGTTTTGGGTTGAAATTTGGGCACTCAGTCTCTGAAAGGTTCGCCATCACTGGTATAGGGTTTCCTGCCTGAGCAGGGGTTGGACTCGATGACCTCCAAGGTCCCTTCCAACATTATTATTATGGATCATCGCACAGTCAGCCAGATGTTCAGACTGGATTTGGCCTTTTTGTCTACCTATCAAGTCCTTACCCAGGACCTGGGATAGGCAGATGTGGATGTTTGATGGTATTACAGATCTCGTCGCAGGATGGAAGCAGTTCCTAGTAAGGCCGCCTTTTGCAATTGACTAATGGCGAATTTGTCAATGCCCATGATGGTGTTCAAGTGGTGGTCCAGTTGTTTTGGGATTGCACCCAAGGCGCCTATGACTATTGGTACCACCCTTGCTTGCCTTTGCCACAGTCTTCCTATTTCTATTTGTAGGTCTTTGTATTTTGTGATCTTCTCCAGTTCTTTCTCTTCTACTCAATCTCTAAAAGGTTCGCCATCACTGGTATAGGGTTTCCTGCCTGAGCAGGGGGTTGGACGCGATGACCTCCAAGGTCCCTTCCAACATTATTACTATGATGATGATGATGATGATGATGATGATGATGATGATGGTGATGGTGATGATGATGTCGAGAACTGGCTATTCTGAATGCCGGCGGGGAGTGGGTGGGGTTTGTCTAGCAGTGGCATCACCAAAGGCTGCAGGGAAGCCCCCTCCCATTCATTTTCTCCTCC